>NC_034197.2:1228535-1470470 GCF_002021735.2 Oncorhynchus kisutch | reverse complement strand
TTCCCACTTTATAACACCATGCAATGAATATTCATCTTGTGGTATTTAACAACCCTATTGACCAACACTGTATAACACCATGAATATTCATCTTGTGGTATTTAACAAACCCTATTGACCAACACTGTATAACACCATGAATATTCATCTTGTGGTATTTAACAACCCTATTGACCAACACTGTATAACACCATGAATATTCATCTTGTGGTATTTAACAACCCTATTGACCAACACTGTATAACACCATGAATATTCATCTTGTGGTATTTAACAACCCTATTGACCAACACTGTATAACACCATGAATATTCATCTTGTGGTATTTAACAACCCTATTGACCAACACTGTATAACACCATGAATATTCATCTTGTGGTATTTAACAACCCTATTGACCAACACTGTATAACACCATGAATATTCATCTTGTGGTATTTAACAACCCTATTGACCAACACTGTATAACACCATGAATATTCATCTTGTGGTATTTAACAACCCTATTGACCAACACTGTATAACACCATGAATATTCATCTTGTGGTATTTAACAACCCTATTGACCAACACTGTATAACACCATGAATATTCATCTTGTGGTATTTAACAACCCTATTGACCAACACTGTATAACACCATGAATATTCATCTTGTGGTATTTAACAACCCCATTGACCAACACTGTATAACACCATGAATATTCATCTTGTGGTATTTAACAACCCTATTGACCAACACTATATAACACCATTAATATTCATCTTGTGGTATTTAACAACCCTATTGACCAACACTGTATAACACCATGAATATTCATCTTGTGGTATTTAACAACCCTATTGACCAACACTGTATAACACCATGAATATTCATCTTGTGGTATTTAACAACCCTATTGACCAACACTGTATAACACCATGAATATTCATCTTGTGGTATTTAACAACCCTATTGACCAACACTGTATAACACCATGAATATTCATCTTGTGGTATTTAACAACCCTATTGACCAACACTGTATAACACCATGAATATTCATCTTGTGGTATTTAACAACCCTATTGACCAACACTGTATAACACCATGAATATTCATCTTGTGGTATTTAACAACCCTATTGACCAACACTGTATAACACCATGAATATTCATCTTGTGGTATTTAACAACCCTATTGACCAACACTGTATAACACCATGAATATTCATCTTGTGGTATTTAACAACCCTATTGACCAACACTGTATAACACCATGAATATTCATCTTGTGGTATTTAACAACCCTATTGACCAACACTGTATAACACCATGAATATTCATCTTGTGGTATTTAACAACCCTATTGACCAACACTGTATAACACCATGAATATTCATCTTGTGGTATTTAACAACCCTATTGACCAACACTGTATAACACCATGAATATTCATCTTGTGGTATTTAACAACCCTATTGACCAACACTGTATAACACCATGAATATTCATCTTGTGGTATTTAACAACCCTATTGACCAACACTGTATAACACCATGAATATTCATCTTGTGGTATTTAACAACCCTATTGACCAACACTGTATAACACCATGAATATTCATCTTGTGGTATTTAACAACCCTATTGACCAACACTGTATAACACCATGAATATTCATCTTGTGGTATTTAACAACCCTATTGACCAACACTGTATAACACCATGAATATTCATCTTGTGGTATTTAACAACCCTATTGACCAACACTGTATAACACCATGAATATTCATCTTGTGGTATTTAACAACCCTATTGACCAACACTGTATAACACCATGAATATTCATCTTGTGGTATTTAACAACCCTATTGACCAACACTGTATAACACCATGAATATTCATCTTGTGGTATTTAACAACCCTATTGACCAACACTGTATAACACCATGAATATTCATATTGTGGTATTTAACAACCCTATTGACCAACACTATATAACACCATGAATATTCATCTTGTGGTATTTAACAACCCTATTGACCAACACTGTATAACACCATGAATATTCATCTTGTGGTATTTAACAACCCTATTGACCAACACTGTATAACACCATGAATATTCATCTTGTGGTATTTAACAACCCTATTGACCAACACTGTATAACACCATGAATATTCATCTTGTGGTATTTAACAACCCTATTGACCAACACTGTATAACACCATGAATATTCATCTTGTGGTATTTAACAACCCTATTGGCCAACACTGTATAACACCATGAATATTCATCTTGTGGTATTTAACAACCCTATTGACCAACACTGTATAACACCATGAATATTCATCTTGTGGTATTTAACAACCCTATTGACCAACACTATATAACACCATGAATATTCATCTTGTGGTATTTAACAACCCTATTGACCAACACTGTATAACACCATTAATATTCATCTTCTGGTATTTAACAGCCCTATTGACCAACACTGTATAACACCATGAATATTCATCTTGTGGTATTTAACAACCCTATTGGCCAACACTGTATAACACCATGAATATTCATCTTGTGGTATTTAACAACCCTATTGACCAACACTGTATAACACCATGAATATTCATATTGTGGTATTTAACAACCCTATTGGCCAACACTGTATAACACCATGAATATTCATCTTGTGGTATTTAACAACCCTATTGCCCAACACTGTATAACACCATGAATATTCATCTTGTGGTATTTAACAACCCTATTGGCCAACACTGTATAACACCATGAATATTCATCTTGTGGTATTTAACAACCCTATTGGCCAACACTGTATAACACCATGAATATTCATCTTGTGGTATTTAACAACCCTATTGACCAACACTGTATAACACCATGAATATTCATCTTGTGGTATTTAACAACCCTATTGACCAACACTGTATAACACCATGAATATTCATCTTGTGGTATTTAACAACCCTATTGACCAACACTGTATAACACCATGAATATTCATCTTGTGGTATTTAACAACCCTATTGACCAACACTGTATAACACCATGAATATTCATCTTGTGGTATTTAACAACCCTATTGACCAACACTGTATAACACCATGAATATTCATCTTGTGGTATTTAACAACCCTATTGACCAACACTGTATAACACCATGAATATTCATCTTGTGGTATTTAACAACCCTATTGACCAACACTGTATAACACCATGAATATTCATCTTGTGGTATTTAACAACCCTATTGACAAACACTGTATAACACCATGAATATTCATCTTGTGGTATTTAACAACCCTATTGACCAACACTATATAACACCATGAATATTCATCTTGTGGTATTTAACAACCCTATTGACCAACACTGTATAACACCATGAATATTCATCTTGTGGTATTTAACAACCCTATTGACCAACACTGTATAACACCATGAATATTCATCTTGTGGTATTTAACAACCCTATTGACGAACACTGTATAACACCATGAATATTCATCTTGTGGTATTTAACAACCCTATTGACCAACACTGTATAACACCATGAATATTCATCTTGTGGTATTTAACAACCCTATTGACCAACACTGTATAACACCATGAATATTCATCTTGTGGTATTTAACAACCCTATTGACCAACACTATATAACACCATGAATATTCATCTTGTGGTATTTAACAACCCTATTGACCAACACTGTATAACACCATGAATATTCATCTTGTGGTATTTAACAACCCTATTGACCAACACTGTATAACACCATGAATATTCATCTTGTGGTATTTAACAACCCTATTGACCAACACTGTATAACACCATGAATATTCATCTTGTGGTATTTAACAACCCTATTGACCAACACTATATAACACCATGAATATTCATCTTGTGGTATTTAACAACCCTATTGACCAACACTGTATAACACCATGAATATTCATCTTGTGGTATTTAACAACCCTATTGACCAACACTGTATAACACCATGAATATTCATCTTGTGGTATTTAACAACCCTATTGACCAACACTGTATAACACCATGAATATTCATCTTGTGGTATTTAACAACCCTATTGACCAACACTGTATAACACCATGAATATTCATCTTGTGGTATTTAACAACCCTATTGACCAACACTGTATAACACCATGAATATTCATCTTGTGGTATTTAACAACCCTATTGACCAACACTGTATAACACCATGAATATTCATCTTGTGGTATTTAACAACCCTATTGACCAACACTGTATAACACCATGAATATTCATCTTGTGGTATTTAACAACCCTATTGACCAACACTGTATAACACCATGAATATTCATCTTGTGGTATTTAACAACCCTATTGGCCAACACTGTATAACACCATGAATATTCATCTTGTGGTATTTAACAACCCTATTGACCAACACTGTATAACACCATGAATATTCATCTTGTGGTATTTAACAACCCTATTGCCCAACACTATATAACACCATGAATATTCATCTTGTGGTATTTAACAACCCTATTGACCAACACTGTATAACACCATGAATATTCATCTTGTGGTATTTAACAACCCTATTGCCCAACACTGTATAACACCATGAATATTCATCTTGTGGTATTTAACAACCCTATTGACCAACACTGTATAACACCATGAATATTCATCTTGTGGTATTTAACAACCCTATTGCCCAACACTGTATAACACCATGAATATTCATCTTGTGGTATTTAACAACCCTATTGACCAACACTGTATAACACCATGAATATTCATCTTGTGGTATTTAACAACCCTATTGACCAACACTGTATAACACCATGAATATTCATCTTGTGGTATTTAACAACCCTATTGACCAACACTGTATAACACCATGAATATTCATCTTGTGGTATTTAACAACCCTATTGACCAACACTATATAACACCATGAATATTCATCTTGTGGTATTTAACAACCCTATTGACCAACACTATATAACACCATGAATATTCATCTTGTGGTATTTAACAACCCTATTGACCAACACTGTATAACACCATGAATATTCATCTTGTGGTATTTAACAACCCTATTGACCAACACTGTATAACACCATGAATATTCATCTTGTGGTATTTAACAACCCTATTGACCAACACTGTATAACACCATGAATATTCATCTTGTGGTATTTAACAACCCTATTGACCAACACTGTATAACACCATGAATATTCATCTTGTGGTATTTAACAACCCTATTGACCAACACTGTATAACACCATGAATATTCATCTTGTGGTATTTAACAACCCTATTGACCAACACTGTATAACACCATGAATATTCATCTTGTGGTATTTAACAACCCTATTGACCAACACTGTATAACACCATGAATATTCATCTTGTGGTATTTAACAACCCTATTGACCAACACTATATAACACCATGAATATTCATCTTGTGGTATTTAACAACCCTATTGACCAACACTGTATAACACCATGAATATTCATCTTGTGGTATTTAACAACCCTATTGACCAACACTGTATAACACCATGAATATTCATCTTGTGGTATTTAACAACCCTATTGACCAACACTGTATAACACCATGAATATTCATCTTGTGGTATTTAACAACCCTATTGACCAACACTGTATAACACCATGAATATTCATCTTGTGGTATTTAACAACCCTATTGACCAACACTGTATAACACCATGAATATTCATCTTGTGGTATTTAACAACCCTATTGACCAACACTGTATAACACCATGAATATTCATCTTGTGGTATTTAACAACCCTATTGACCAACACTGTATAACACCATGAATATTCATCTTGTGGTATTTAACAACCCTATTGACCAACACTGTATAACACCATGAATATTCATCTTGTGGTATTTAACAACCCTATTGACCAACACTGTATAACACCATGAATATTCATCTTGTGGTATTTAACAACCCTATTGACCAACACTGTATAACACCATGAATATTCATCTTGTGGTATTTAACAACCCTATTGACCAACACTGTATAACACCATGAATATTCATCTTGTGGTATTTAACAACCCTATTGCCCAACACTGTATAACACCATGAATATTCATCTTGTGGTATTTAACAACCCTATTGCCCAACACTGTATAACACCATGAATATTCATCTTGTGGTATTTAACAACCCTATTGACCAACACTGTATAACACCATGAATATTCATCTTCTGGTATTTAACAGCCCTATTGACCAACACTGTATAACACCATGAATATTCATCTTGTGGTATTTAACAACCCTATTGACCAACACTGTATAACACCATGAATATTCATATTGTGGTATTTAACAACCCTATTGCCCAACACTGTATAACACCATGAATATTCATCTTGTGGTATTTAACAACCCTATTGCCCAACACTGTATAACACCATGAATATTCATCTTGTGGTATTTAACAACCCTATTGACCAACACTGTATAACACCATGAATATTCATCTTGTGGTATTTAACAACCCTATTGACCAACACTGTATAACACCATGAATATTCATCTTGTGGTATTTAACAACCCTATTGACCAACACTGTATAACACCATGAATATTCATCTTGTGGTATTTAACAACCCTATTGACCAACACTGTATAACACCATGAATATTCATCTTGTGGTATTTAACAACCCTATTGACCAACACTGTATAACACCATGAATATTCATCTTGTGGTATTTAACAACCCTATTGACCAACACTGTATAACACCATGAATATTCATCTTGTGGTATTTAACAACCCTATTGACCAACACTGTATAACACCATGAATATTCATATTGTGGTATTTAACAACCCTATTGACCAACACTGTATAACACCATGAATATTCATCTTGTGGTATTTAACAACCCTATTGACCAACACTGTGGTTTTCTATATCATGATTATATATGCTTAAAAGAAACCCAAGTTTTCACATGAAATATAATACAGCATGTTCAGTCCTGAGTAATGTCTTCCATTCACATTCATTTATGTAGCTTTTAAACATGCAATTAGCCAATTCAATCCAATTTCCCCAGCCTTCGGAGCACTCCAGGGGAACATATTACAACTAACATTGAACATATGGGCACTGTTGCTGTAGAAACAGCACAGCAGTTACTTAGGAGGTATTAAAGAAATACCTCGTCCTCTCGAACCGATGTCAATTATGCCCCCGAACATGGTAATTGATAACGAGAAAGCAAGCAGGAAATTACATGTCAGCTCAGGGGTTTGAACTCACAACCTTCCGGTTACTAGTCCAACGCTCTAACCACTAGGCTACCCTGCCTATAACGAGAAAGCAAGCAGGAAATTACATGTCAGCTTTGATTAGAACACTGATGCCTTATCGTTTGTTCATAACCAGCATCTGTTAATTCATCTCCAGATGAAATGAAGGGGTTTCTCAGGAGGAAGCCAACGGGGGAGAAAGTCATCCGTCTTTGATGGAGTGGTCGAGCTCTATAAATATTGTCCCTCCAAGTTGTTGATGTTATTATTCAGTAATTGGTTCCAGTAGACTTTGAGACACGTTGTCTCTCAATAGTCTCTTGTCTTCAACTCCAGCCCTTCCAGTCTCTTCACTCCAGTCTCTTTACCTTCTATTTGCCCCTGCGCGTAGCTAGCGGAGACACGCTTTAGCTAATGCTCAGGTGCTTATGTGTTCCTAAACATTCATTTAACACCCCTTCTCCCATGTCCTTGGTGGCCAAACGCAGGTAACTGCTGCCCAATTCCTCCCCTACCTCCTCCCTCGTCTGTATCCCAGTGAAACCCCATCATTCATGGCTGTCATGATGAATAGCCACTTCATGTCCACGTTAGCCCCGGGCCACAGTAGACAATGATATTCCTCTGTTGCCGGACCAGAAAAGACTGTTTATGTTGTTAATTAGATTGATGCTTACATTTGGAAATGCGACTTGGTACTGCATGATAGCGTTCACCCACTCTCCATTCACCTCAACAAACATTTCATCAATTAGCCATGAAGCTGCTGTCATTTTCTTCTCGGCTCACCTGCTTGCTTTCCCAGCATGTTTTTCCATGTGGAAAATGTGTGTGTGTGTGCGAATAAGAAAGAGAAAGTGTGTGTTTGTGTGAGAGAAAGCATGCGTGTGTTTGTGTGAGAGAAAGCACGCGTGTGTTTGTGTGAGAGAAAGTGTGTGTATGAGAGAAAGCGTGTGTGTGTTTGTGTGAGAGAAAGCGTGAGCGTGTTTGTATGAGAGAAAGCGTGAGCGTGTTTGTATGAGAGAAAGTGTGCGTGTGTTTGTATGAGAGAAAGTGTGTGTGTGAGAGAAAGTGTGTGTGTGAAAGAAAGCGTGTGTGTGTGAGAGAAAGCGTGCGTGTGTTTGCATGAGAGAAAGCGTGCGTGTGTTTGTATGAGAGAAAGCGTGTGTGTGAGAGAAAGCGTGCGTGTGAGAGAAAGCGTGCGTGTGTTTGTATGAGAGAAAGCGTGTGTGTGAGAGAAAGCGTGCGTGTGAGAGAAAGCGTGCGTGTGTTTGTATGAGAGAAAGTGTGCGTGTGTTTGTATGAGAGAAAGCGTGTGTGTGAGAGAAAGCGTGCGTGTGTTTGTATGAGAGAAAGCGTGCGTGTGTTTGTGTGAGAGAAAGCGTGTGTGTGAGAGAAAGCGTGTGTGTGAGAGAAAGCGTGCGTGTGTTTGCATGAGAGAAAGCGTGTGTGTGAGAGAAAGCGTGCGTGTGTTTGTATGAGAGAAAGTGTGTGTGTGAGAGAAAGTGTTTGTATGAGAGAAAGCGTGTGTGTGAGAGAAAGCGTGCGTGTGTTTGTATGAGAGAAAGTGTGTGTGTGAGAGAAAGTGTGTGTGTGAGAGAAAGCGTGTGTGTGAGAGAAAGCGTGCGTGTGTTTGCATGAGAGAAAGCATGTGTGTGTTTGTGTGAGAGAAAGCGTGCGTGTGTTTGTATGAGAGAAAGCGTGTGTGTGAGAGAAAGCGTGCGTGTGTTTGTATGAGAGAAAGTGTGTGTGTGAGAGAAAGCGTGTGTGTGAGAGAAAGCGTGCGTGTGAGAGAAAGCGCGCGTGTGTTTGCATGAGAGAAAGCGTGTGTGTGTTGGTATGAAAGAAAGCGTGTGTGTGTTTGTGTGAGAGAAAGCGTGCGTGTGTTTGTATGAGAGAAAGCGTGCGTGTGTTTGTATGAGAGAAAGCGTGCGTGTGTTTGTATGAGAGAAAGTGTGCGTGTGTTTGTATGAGAGAAAGTGTGTGTGTGTTTGTATGAGAGAAAGCGTGTGTGTGTTGGTATGAGAGAAAGCGTGCATGTGTTTGTATGAGAGAAAGCGTGTGTGTGTTTGTATGAGAGAAAGCGTGCATGTGTTTGTATGAGAGAAAGCGTGCATGTGTTGGTATGAGAGAAAGCATGCTTGTGTTTGTATGAGAGAAAGCGTGCGTGTGTTTGTATGAGAGAAAGAGTGCGTGTGTTTGTATGAGAGAAAGCGTGCGTGTGTTTGTATGAGAGAAAGCGTGCGTGTGTTTGTATGAGAGAAAGCGTGTGTGTGTTTGTATGAGAGAAAGTGTGCGTGTGTTGGTATGAGAGAAAGTGTGCGTGTGTTGGTATGAGAGAAAGTGTGCGTGTGTTTGTATGAGAGAAAGCGTGTGTGTGTTTGTATGAGAGAAAGCGTGCGTGTGTTTGTATGAGAGAAAGCGTGTGTGTGTTTGTATGAGAGAAAGCGTGCGTGTGTTTGTATGAGAGAAAGCGTGTGTGTGTTTGTATGAGAGAAAGCGTGCGTGTGTTGGTATGAGAGAAAGCGTGTGTGTGAGAGAAAGCGTGCATGTGTTGGTAAGAGAGAAAGAGAGAGTGAGTGAGTGCGCACACCCGTGGAGGTGAGAATACAACGCTGGGGATCTTGGACTTTGTTTTAATTAAAACAACCACTCTCCAAGTGTCCACACACACACTGGAAAACAGACATGTTATTCTCTCCTCAAGTTGACTGTTTACAATAACAGCACGGCCCGAGAAGCAAAGCATAATGACGATATACCATTTGAAAAACAGTGTTGAATTGTTGAAGTGTCAAACTGGTCTTTACTTTGGAAAGGGTGCAGAGTCGGTGGACTGATTTATGGTCATATCCTCCTACACTGTCATTTAGGGGGTAGAGTTGCCTATGCAGTCCTTTTCTCGCTCTCTTTTTCTCTATTTCTCTCTGTGTCTCTGTCTCTCTGTCACGCTCTCTATTTCTCTCTGTCTCTCTGTCACGCTCTCTATTTCTCTCTGTGTCTCTGTCTCTCTGTCACGCTCTCTT
The DNA here is from genome assembly GCF_002021735.2 of Oncorhynchus kisutch. Classification (NCBI taxonomy): domain Eukaryota; kingdom Metazoa; phylum Chordata; class Actinopteri; order Salmoniformes; family Salmonidae; genus Oncorhynchus; species Oncorhynchus kisutch. The sequence goes on along the minus strand of NC_034197.2, from coordinate 1,460,133 downwards.
TTTCTCTATGTCTCTGTCTCTCTGTGTCTCCGTGTCTCTGTATCTCTGTCTCTCTGTATCTCTGTCTCTCGCGACGCGCAATTGTCCTAGCGTCATCTGGGTTAGGGAGGCTTTGGCCGGTAGTGATATCCTTGTCTCATCGCGCACTAGCGACTCCTGTGTCGGGCCAGGTCACCAGGTGTACAGTGTTTCCTCCGACACATTGGTTGGCTTCCGGGTTGGATGCGCGCTGTCTTAAGAAGTACGGCTTGGTTGTGTTTCGGAGGACACATGGCTTTCGACCTTCGTCTCTCCCAAACCCGTATGGGAGTTGTAGCGATGAGACAAGATAGTAACTACTAACAATTGGATACCACAACACATTTAGGAGAAAAGGGGGTGAAATAAAATAAATAAAAAGACAAACGTCATTTTGTTTTTGTAAATTGAAATTTGCTATCGTAAATGTTAGCAACACCTCCGCCTTTGCGGCCACAAGAGCATTAGTGAGCTGCATTTGTCACTTGTAAGTAATGGGGGTGGTTGAAATAGCCGAATCCACTCATTTAAAGGGGTGTCCACATATTTTTGCATATATCGTGTAGTTCTGAGTGGCTGATCTTTTCCAAAATGGTGATTGTGGAATGTTGCCATCAAGACACTGAGAGGACGTACCCGATTCTTTTAAGAGGCCTCCTTTTGGGTACATTCTTTATTGATCCCCCCAACCTTGCTGTCTTTCCTCCTCCTCGGCTTTTCCTTTTCTCTCCTTCTTTTCTCCCTTCCTGCCTCCTGATCTTCTCCTGATCTTCTCCTGATCTTCTCCTGATCTTCTCCTGGGCTCCAGGATCCCGGCACTTCTAATACGGCCTTATCAGTGAAGTCATTTAGCTGGCACAGCTTGGGTTTCTATTACGCACCTTATTGTCCCGCGCAGCCCAGATAAACTCTCAGGTGGAACAAAGTCTGTATGACCACACTTCTTAACTTTTTTGTTCTTGTCACAGAACCTCTACCGACTTAAAGTTCTGATTTTCAAACCGCCGACCCGCGCTTTCCCTCGCTGATGACTCGCCTCTCTCAGTTTGCACTGTGGGAAAAGAGTGGACAACAAAGCAAACGGTCCCAGAGAGATTGGGTTGGTTTTCTGGCCTCCCCTCTACTGCGGCCACCTAATCCCCCTCCTCTCCCTGGCAGAGCCAAGGCAGAGTGGCTGGACAGCAGGGTCAGAGAAGGTAGCAGGGTGTTCCCTTTCAGACCTCACCACCTCCTCGTTCCTACACGACCTCAACACAGCTTTGTTGCCCTCTTGCCTGGGTCACTGCCTTTTTGTACACTGTTTTTTGGTTGCCATGTTTAAATAGATGATTTAGGTCACCTGTAAATACCATATAGTGATTAACGTGCTGTATAACCACCAAAATTGTTAGATCTCACTTTTTATAGGTCTCTGGATCTTGAGAAATACCTGATCTGAACTAATTACCACAGTGATAACAAGCACATGGAGAGGGCATAGTTATTTCACTCAGATGTATATTAAAGTAGCTACAGCATTTATTTCGGAGAGCATGGCTATTTCACCATGGGGCCACTTTTTGCATAACCCGCAAATAGACACACATGGCTTCAGCTCTACGGTTACAATGCTCTACCTGTCCCAGGCTCCTTTCATTAGTCCCCCACCCCTCCTCACCCTCCTGCTCTATCTTGAGATACACCTCTCGTCTCTTCCTTCCTGTCTCAGTATCCTGAGCCGGGCAGAGACTGAATGGAGAGTGGAGGAAAACTGATCTGGTGGTACCACTGCCGAACACACAGAGAGCAGAAACACACACCTTCAACCAGGCCTGTAGTCCTTTCCTTAATGGCCGACGCCTGTCTTCCTTCCTCCCACCATCTTAAAAGTCCCCAAAAGGGACTGGAGCTCAGGCGAAGCTCCACCATGTAAAGGTTTTGAGGTCCACATCATCAACTTCCAACCCCACGTCTCTGAAGTCGGAAGTCTGCATCTTTCCTATTTCCGCTGACAGCAATTCAAATCCCCACATCCCCCATGTGAGGCACCTTGCACTTGACCTATCTGTAGGAAAGGTCTTGATTGCTTTTATTACAGCACTTGAACCTGGAAGGTAGCAGTTCTTTAAGGCATAGTGCTGTGAAGGAACACATCAGGATAGGTGGGGGGGGGACGAAAGGATGTTGATTAGGTGTGTCAGAGGAAAAGGGAATACAAATATGTAAAGAGTTGGGGGGAAATGGGAGTTGGGGGGGCAGAGAGATGTAGTGGAACTCGGCGGTGTGCTTGCCTAATATGTGAAGAGTTGGGGGGAAATGGGAGTTGGGGGGGCAGAGAGATGTAGTGGAACTCGGCCGTGTGCTTGCCTAATATGTAAAGAGTTGGGGGGACATGGGAGTTGGGGGGGGCAGAGAGATATAGTGGAACTCGGCCATGTGCTTGCCTAATTAGAAAGGGGGATAAAGAGAGAGGAGTCTGTGGACGAGAACTTTCACTGTATGCCTGTGTCTGCATGAATGATGTTCATCCGTGTGCGAACTCTGTTCATTCCTCATTTGTTCACGACTACGCCAGTCAGGAGCTCCCTAAATATAGGCCGGGGTGTCGATGGGGAAATTAAGGGTTAGGTTCAGATTGAGTCTGAATTAGGCCCTCCACTCAGAGTCTGTGAAAGGCCTGATCCGGCCTTTCTCCACCAGCAAATTGGGAGGAAAACTGGCCATTGTGGCGAGTTTTGAAGCGGCTGGGGGGTTTGTGCCTTGTTTACCTATAGATGAGTGGCCAGACAATGGGAGTGGATGGCCAGAGGCTACAGATCAGTATGGGTACTTTGTTTTGAAGCTGCTGGGGGGTTTGTGCCTTGTTTACCTATAGAAGAGTGGCCAGACAATGGGAGTGGATGGCCAGAGGCTACAGATCAGTATGGGTACTTTGTTTTGAAGCTGCTGGGGGGTTTGTGCCTTGTTTACCTATAGATGAGTGGCCAGACAATGGGAGTGGATGGCCAGAGGCTACAGATCAGTATGGGTACTTTGTTTTGAAGCTGCTGGGGGGTTTGTGCCTTGTTTACCTATAGATGAGTGGCCAGACAATGGGAGTGGATGGCCAGAGGCTACAGATCAGTATGGGTACTTTGTTTTGAAGCGGCTGGGGGGTTTGTGCCTTGTTTACCTATAGAAGAGTGGCCAGACAATGGGAGTGGATGGCCAGAGGCTACAGATCAGTATGGGTACTTTGTTTTGAAGCGGCTGGGGGGTTTGTGCCTTGTTTACCTATAGATGAGTGGCCAGACAATGGGAGTGGATGGCCAGAGGCTACAGATCAGTATGGGTACTTTGTTTTGAAGCTGCTGGGGGGTTTGTGCCTTGTTTACCTATAGAAGAGTGGCCAGACAATGGGAGTGGATGGCCAGAGGCTACAGATCAGTATGGGTACTTTGTTTTGAAGCGGCTGGGGGGTTTGTGCCTTGTTTACCTATAGATGAGTGGCCAGACAATGGGAGTGGATGGCCAGAGGCTACAGATCAGTATGGGTACTTTGTTTTGAAGCTGCTGGGGGGTTTGTGCCTTGTTTACCTATAGAAGAGTGGCCAGACAATGGGAGTGGATGGCCAGAGGCTACAGATCAGTATGGGTACTTTGTTTTGAAGCTGCTGGGGGGTTTGTGCCTTGTTTACCTATAGATGAGTGGCCAGACAATGGGAGTGGATGGCCAGAGGCTACAGATCAGTATGGGTACTTTGTTTTGAAGCTGCTGGGGGGTTTGTGCCTTGTTTACCTATAGATGAGTGGCCAGACAATGGGAGTGGATGGCCAGAGGCTACAGATCAGTATGGGTACTTTGTTTTGAAGCTGCTGGGGGGTTTGTGCCTTGTTTACCTATAGATGAGTGGCCAGACAATGGGAGTGGATGGCCAGAGGCTACAGATCAGTATGGGTACTTTGTTTTGAAGCTGCTGGGGGGTTTGTGCCTTGTTTACCTATAGATGAGTGGCCAGACAATGGGAGTGGATGGCCAGAGGCTACAGATCAGTATGGGTACTTTGTTTTGAAGCTGCTGGGGGGTTTGTGCCTTGTTTACCTATAGATGAGTGGCCAGACAATGGGAGTGGATGGCCAGAGGCTACAGATCAGTATGGGTACTTTGTTTTGAAGCTGCTGGGGGGTTTGTGCCTTGTTTACCTATAGATGAGTGGCCAGACAATGGGAGTGGATGGCCAGAGGCTACAGATCAGTATGGGTACTTTGTTTTGAAGCTGCTGGGGGGTTTGTGCCTTGTTTACCTATAGATGAGTGGCCAGACAATGGGAGTGGATGGCCAGAGGCTACAGATCAGTATGGGTACTTTGTTTTGAAGCTGCTGGGGGGTTTGTGCCTTGTTTACCTATAGAAGAGTGGCCAGACAATGGGAGTGGATGGCCAGAGGCTACAGATCAGTATGGGTACTTTGTTTTGAAGCTGCTGGGGGGTTTGTGCCTTGTTTACCTATAGATGAGTGGCCAGACAATGGGAGTGGATGGCCAGAGGCTACAGATCAGTATGGGTACTTTGTTTTGAAGCTGCTGGGGGGTTTGTGCCTTGTTTACCTATAGATGAGTGGCCAGACAATGGGAGTGGATGGCCAGAGGCTACAGATCAGTATGGGTACTTTGTTTTGAAGCTGCTGGGGGGTTTGTGCCTTGTTTACCTATAGATGAGTGGCCAGACAATGGGAGTGGATGGCCAGAGGCTACAGATCAGTATGGGTACTTTGTTTTGAAGCTGCTGGGGGGTTTGTGCCTTGTTTACCTATAGATGAGTGGCCAGACAATGGGAGTGGATGGCCAGAGGCTACAGATCAGTATGGGTACTTTGTTTTGAAGCTGCTGGGGGGTTTGTGCCTTGTTTACCTATAGATGAGTGGCCAGACAATGGGAGTGGATGGCCAGAGGCTACAGATCAGTATGGGTACTTTGTTTTGAAGCTGCTGGGGGGTTTGTGCCTTGTTTACCTATAGATGAGTGGCCAGACAATGGGAGTGGATGGCCAGAGGCTACAGATCAGTATGGGTACTTTGTTTTGAAGCTGCTGGGGGGTTTGTGCCTTGTTTACCTATAGATGAGTGGCCAGACAATGGGAGTGGATGGCCAGAGGCTACAGATCAGTATGGGTACTTTGTTTTGAAGCGGCTGGGGGGTTTGTGCCTTGTTTACCTATAGATGAGTGGCCAGACAATGGGAGTGGATGGCCAGAGGCTACAGATCAGTATGGGTACTTTGTTTTGAAGCGGCTGGGGGGTTTGTGCCTTGTTTACCTATAGATGAGTGGCCAGACAATGGGAGTGGATGGCCAGAGGCTACAGATCAGTATGGGTACTTTGTTTTGAAGCGGCTGGGGGGTTTGTGCCTTGTTTACCTATAGATGAGTGGCCAGACAATGGGAGTGGATGGCCAGAGGCTACAGATCAGTATGGGTACTTTGTTTTGAAGCTGCTGGGGGGTTTGTGCCTTGTTTACCTATAGATGAGTGGCCAGACAATGGGAGTGGATGGCCAGAGGCTACAGATCAGTATGGGTACTTTGTTTTGAAGCTGCTGGGGGGTTTGTGCCTTGTTTACCTATAGATGAGTGGCCAGACAATGGGAGTGGATGGCCAGAGGCTACAGATCAGTATGGGTACTTTGTTTTGAAGCTGCTGGGGGGTTTGTGCCTTGTTTACCTATAGATGAGTGGCCAGACAATGGGAGTGGATGGCCAGAGGCTACAGATCAGTATGGGTACTTTGTTTTGAAGCTGCTGGGGGGTTTGTGCCTTGTTTACCTATAGATGAGTGGCCAGACAATGGGAGTGGATGGCCAGAGGCTACAGATCAGTATGGGTACTTTGTTTTGAAGCTGCTGGGGGGTTTGTGCCTTGTTTACCTATAGAAGAGTGGCCAGACAATGGGAGTGGATGGCCAGAGGCTACAGATCAGTATGGGTACTTTGTTTTGAAGCGGCTGGGGGGTTTGTGCCTTGTTTACCTATAGATGAGTGGCCAGACAATGGGAGTGGATGGCCAGAGGCTACAGATCAGTATGGGTACTTTGTTTTGAAGCTGCTGGGGGGTTTGTGCCTTGTTTACCTATAGATGAGTGGCCAGACAATGGGAGTGGATGGCCAGAGGCTACAGATCAGTATGGGTACTTTGTTTTGAAGCTGCTGGGGGGTTTGTGCCTTGTTTACCTATAGATGAGTGGCCAGACAATGGGAGTGGATGGCCAGAGGCTACAGATCAGTATGGGTACTTTGTTTTGAAGCGGCTGGGGGGTTTGTGCCTTGTTTACCTATAGATGAGTGGCCAGACAATGGGAGTGGATGGCCAGAGGCTACAGATCAGTATGGGTACTTTGTTTTGAAGCTGCTGGGGGGTTTGTGCCTTGTTTACCTATAGATGAGTGGCCAGACAATGGGAGTGGATGGCCAGAGGCTACAGATCAGTATGGGTACTTTGTTTTGAAGCTGCTGGGGGGTTTGTGCCTTGTTTACCTATAGATGAGTGGCCAGACAATGGGAGTGGATGGCCAGAGGCTACAGATCAGTATGGGTACTTTGTTTTGAAGCGGCTGGGGGGTTTGTGCCTTGTTTACCTATAGATGAGTGGCCAGACAATGGGAGTGGATGGCCAGAGGCTACAGATCAGTATGGGTACTTTGTTTTGAAGCTGCTGGGGGGTTTGTGCCTTGTTTACCTATAGATGAGTGGCCAGACAATGGGAGTGGATGGCCAGAGGCTACAGATCAGTATGGGTACTTTGTTTTGAAGCTGCTGGGGGGTTTGTGCCTTGTTTACCTATAGATGAGTGGCCAGACAATGGGAGTGGATGGCCAGAGGCTACAGATCAGTATGGGTACTTTGTTTTGAAGCTGCTGGGGGGTTTGTGCCTTGTTTACCTATAGATGAGTGGCCAGACAATGGGAGTGGATGGCCAGGGGCTACAGATCAGTATGGGTACTTTGTTTTGAAGCTGCTGGGGGGTTTGTGCCTTGTTTACCTATAGATGAGTGGCCAGACAATGGGAGTGGATGGCCAGAGGCTACAGATCAGTATGGGTACTTTGTTTTGAAGCTGCTGGGGGGTTTGTGCCTTGTTTACCTATAGATGAGTGGCCAGACAATGGGAGTGGATGGCCAGAGGCTACAGATCAGTATGGGTACTTTGTTTTGAAGCTGCTGGGGGGTTTGTGCCTTGTTTACCTATAGATGAGTGGCCAGACAATGGGAGTGGATGGCCAGAGGCTACAGATCAGTATGGGTACTTTGTTTTGAAGCGGCTGGGGGGGTTTGTGCCTTGTTTACCTATAGATGAGTGGCCAGACAATGGGAGTGGATGGCCAGAGGCTACAGATCAGTATGGGTACTTTGTTTTGAAGCTGCTGGGGGGTTTGTGCCTTGTTTACCTATAGATGAGTGGCCAGACAATGGGAGTGGATGGCCAGAGGCTACAGATCAGTATGGGTACTTTGTTTTGAAGCTGCTGGGGGGTTTGTGCCTTGTTTACCTATAGATGAGTGGCCAGACAATGGGAGTGGATGGCCAGAGGCTACAGATCAGTATGGGTACTTTGTTTTGAAGCTGCTGGGGGGTTTGTGCCTTGTTTACCTATAGATGAGTGGCCAGACAATGGGAGTGGATGGCCAGAGGCTACAGATCAGTATGGTTACTTTGTTTTGAAGCGGCTGGGGGGTTTGTGCCTTGTTTACCTATAGATGAGTGGCCAGACAATGGGAGTGGATGGCCAGAGGCTACAGATCAGTATGGGTACTTTGTTTTGAAGCGGCTGGGGGGTTTGTGCCTTGTTTACCTATAGAAGAGTGGCCAGACAATGGGAGTGGATGGCCAGAGGCTACAGATCAGTATGGGTACTTTGTTTTGAAGCGGCTGGGGGGTTTGTGCCTTGTTTACCTATAGATGAGTGGCCAGACAATGGGAGTGGATGGCCAGAGGCTACAGATCAGTATGGGTACTTTGTTTTGAAGCGGCTGGGGGGTTTGTGCCTTGTTTACCTATAGAAGAGTGGCCAGACAATGGGAGTGGATGGCCAGAGGCTACAGATCAGTATGGGTACTTTGTTTTGAAGCGGCTGGGGGGTTTGTGCCTTGTTTACCTATAGATGAGTGGCCAGACAATGGGAGTGGATGGCCAGAGGCTACAGATCAGTATGGGTACTTTGTTTTGAAGCGGCTGGGGGGTTTGTGCCTTGTTTACCTATAGATGAGTGGCCAGACAATGGGAGTGGATGGCCAGAGGCTACAGATCAGTATGGGTACTTTGTTTTGAAGCTGCTGGGGGGTTTGTGCCTTGTTTACCTATAGATGAGTGGCCAGACAATGGGAGTGGATGGCCAGAGGCTACAGATCAGTATGGGTACTTTGTTTTGAAGCTGCTGGGGGGTTTGTGCCTTGTTTACCTATAGATGAGTGGCCAGACAATGGGAGTGGATGGCCAGAGGCTACAGATCAGTATGGGTACTTTGTTTTGAAGCTGCTGGGGGGTTTGTGCCTTGTTTACCTATAGATGAGTGGCCAGACAATGGGAGTGGATGGCCAGAGGCTACAGATCAGTATGGGTACTTTGTTTTGAAGCTGCTGGGGGGTTTGTGCCTTGTTTACCTATAGATGAGTGGCCAGACAATGGGAGTGGATGGCCAGAGGCTACAGATCAGTATGGGTACTTTGTTTTGAAGCTGCTGGGGGGTTTGTGCCTTGTTTACCTATAGATGAGTGGCCAGACAATGGGAGTGGATGGCCAGAGGCTACAGATCAGTATGGGTACTTTGTTTTGAAGCTGCTGGGGGGTTTGTGCCTTGTTTACCTATAGAAGAGTGGCCAGACAATGGGAGTGGATGGCCAGAGGCTACAGATCAGTATGGGTACTTTGTTTTGAAGCTGCTGGGGGGTTTGTGCCTTGTTTACCTATAGATGAGTGGCCAGACAATGGGAGTGGATGGCCAGAGGCTACAGATCAGTATGGGTACTTTGTTTTGAAGCTGCTGGGGGGTTTGTGCCTTGTTTACCTATAGATGAGTGGCCAGACAATGGGAGTGGATGGCCAGAGGCTACAGATCAGTATGGGTACTTTGTTTTGAAGCTGCTGGGGGGTTTGTGCCTTGTTTACCTATAGATGAGTGGCCAGACAATGGGAGTGGATGGCCAGAGGCTACAGATCAGTATGGGTACTTTGTTTTGAAGCTGCTGGGGGGTTTGTGCCTTGTTTACCTATAGATGAGTGGCCAGACAATGGGAGTGGATGGCCAGAGGCTACAGATCAGTATGGGTACTTTGTTTTGAAGCTGCTGGGGGGTTTGTGCCTTGTTTACCTATAGATGAGTGGCCAGACAATGGGAGTGGATGGCCAGAGGCTACAGATCAGTATGGGTACTTTGTTTTGAAGCTGCTGGGGGGTTTGTGCCTTGTTTACCTATAGATGAGTGGCCAGACAATGGGAGTGGATGGCCAGAGGCTACAGATCAGTATGGGTACTTTGTTTTGAAGCTGCTGGGGGGTTTGTGCCTTGTTTACCTATAGATGAGTGGCCAGACAATGGGAGTGGATGGCCAGAGGCTACAGATCAGTATGGGTACTTTGTTTTGAAGCTGCTGGGGGGTTTGTGCCTTGTTTACCTATAGATGAGTGGCCAGACAATGGGAGTGGATGGCCAGAGGCTACAGATCAGTATGGGTACTTTGTTTTGAAGCTGCTGGGGGGTTTGTGCCTTGTTTACCTATAGATGAGTGGCCAGACAATGGGAGTGGATGGCCAGAGGCTACAGATCAGTATGGGTACTTTGTTTTGAAGCTGCTGGGGGGTTTGTGCCTTGTTTACCTATAGATGAGTGGCCAGACAATGGGAGTGGATGGCCAGAGGCTACAGATCAGTATGGGTACTTTGTTTTGAAGCTGCTGGGGGGTTTGTGCCTTGTTTACCTATAGATGAGTGGCCAGACAATGGGAGTGGATGGCCAGAGGCTACAGATCAGTATGGGTACTTTGTTTTGAAGCTGCTGGGGGGTTTGTGCCTTGTTTACCTATAGATGAGTGGCCAGACAATGGGAGTGGATGGCCAGAGGCTACAGATCAGTATGGGTACTTTGTTTTGAAGCTGCTGGGGGGTTTGTGCCTTGTTTACCTATAGATGAGTGGCCAGACAATGGGAGTGGATGGCCAGAGGCTACAGATCAGTATGGGTACTTTGTTTTGAAGCTGCTGGGGGGTTTGTGCCTTGTTTACCTATAGATGAGTGGCCAGACAATGGGAGTGGATGGCCAGAGGCTACAGATCAGTATGGGTACTTTGTTTTGAAGCTGCTGGGGGGTTTGTGCCTTGTTTACCTATAGATGAGTGGCCAGACAATGGGAGTGGATGGCCAGAGGCTACAGATCAGTATGGGTACTTTGTTTTGAAGCTGCTGGGGGGTTTGTGCCTTGTTTACCTATAGATGAGTGGCCAGACAATGGGAGTGGATGGCCAGAGGCTACAGATCAGTATGGGTACTTTGTTTTGAAGCGGCTGGGGGGTTTGTGCCTTGTTTACCTATAGATGAGTGGCCAGACAATGGGAGTGGATGGCCAGAGGCTACAGATCAGTATGGGTACTTTGTTTTGAAGCGGCTGGGGGGTTTGTGCCTTGTTTACCTATAGATGAGTGGCCAGACAATGGGAGTGGATGGCCAGAGGCTACAGATCAGTATGGGTACTTTGTTTTGAAGCGGCTGGGGGGTTTGTGCCTTGTTTACCTATAGATGAGTGGCCAGACAATGGGAGTGGATGGCCAGAGGCTACAGATCAGTATGGGTACTTTGTTTTGAAGCGGCTGGGGGGTTTGTGCCTTGTTTACCTATAGATGAGTGGCCAGACAATGGGAGTGGATGGCCAGAGGCTACAGATCAGTATGGGTACTTTGTTTTGAAGCTGCTGGGGGGTTTGTGCCTTGTTTACCTATAGATGAGTGGCCAGACAATGGGAGTGGATGGCCAGAGGCTACAGATCAGTATGGGTACTTTGTTTTGAAGCTGCTGGGGGGTTTGTGCCTTGTTTACCTATAGATGAGTGGCCAGACAATGGGAGTGGATGGCCAGAGGCTACAGATCAGTATGGGTACTTTGTTTTGAAGCTGCTGGGGGGTTTGTGCCTTGTTTACCTATAGATGAGTGGCCAGACAATGGGAGTGGATGGCCAGAGGCTACAGATCAGTATGGGTACTTTGTTTTGAAGCTGCTGGGGGGTTTGTGCCTTGTTTACCTATAGATGAGTGGCCAGACAATGGGAGTGGATGGCCAGAGGCTACAGATCAGTATGGGTACTTTGTTTTGAAGCTGCTGGGGGGTTTGTGCCTTGTTTACCTATAGATGAGTGGCCAGACAATGGGAGTGGATGGCCAGAGGCTACAGATCAGTATGGGTACTTTGTTTTGAAGCTGCTGGGGGGTTTGTGCCTTGTTTACCTATAGATGAGTGGCCAGACAATGGGAGTGGATGGCCAGAGGCTACAGATCAGTATGGGTACTTTGTTTTGAAGCTGCTGGGGGGTTTGTGCCTTGTTTACCTATAGATGAGTGGCCAGACAATGGGAGTGGATGGCCAGAGGCTACAGATCAGTATGGGTACTTTGTTTTGAAGCTGCTGGGGGGTTTGTGCCTTGTTTACCTATAGATGAGTGGCCAGACAATGGGAGTGGATGGCCAGAGGCTACAGATCAGTATGGGTACTTTGTTTTGAAGCTGCTGGGGGGTTTGTGCCTTGTTTACCTATAGATGAGTGGCCAGACAATGGGAGTGGATGGCCAGAGGCTACAGATCAGTATGGGTACTTTGTTTTGAAGCTGCTGGGGGGTTTGTGCCTTGTTTACCTATAGATGAGTGGCCAGACAATGGGAGTGGATGGCCAGAGGCTACAGATCAGTATGGGTACTTTGTTTTGAAGCTGCTGGGGGGTTTGTGCCTTGTTTACCTATAGATGAGTGGCCAGACAATGGGAGTGGATGGCCAGAGGCTACAGATCAGTATGGGTACTTTGTTTTGAAGCTGCTGGGGGGTTTGTGCCTTGTTTACCTATAGATGAGTGGCCAGACAATGGGAGTGGATGGCCAGAGGCTACAGATCAGTATGGGTACTTTGTTTTGAAGCTGCTGGGGGGTTTGTGCCTTGTTTACCTATAGATGAGTGGCCAGACAATGGGAGTGGATGGCCAGAGGCTACAGATCAGTATGGGTACTTTGTTTTGAAGCTGCTGGGGGGTTTGTGCCTTGTTTACCTATAGATGAGTGGCCAGACAATGGGAGTGGATGGCCAGAGGCTACAGATCAGTATGGGTACTTTGTTTTGAAGCTGCTGGGGGGTTTGTGCCTTGTTTACCTATAGATGAGTGGCCAGACAATGGGAGTGGATGGCCAGAGGCTACAGATCAGTATGGGTACTTTGTTTTGAAGCTGCTGGGGGGTTTGTGCCTTGTTTACCTATAGATGAGTGGCCAGACAATGGGAGTGGATGGCCAGAGGCTACAGATCAGTATGGGTACTTTGTTTTGAAGCTGCTGGGGGGTTTGTGCCTTGTTTACCTATAGATGAGTGGCCAGACAATGGGAGTGGATGGCCAGAGGCTACAGATCAGTATGGGTACTTTGTTTTGAAGCTGCTGGGGGGTTTGTGCCTTGTTTACCTATAGATGAGTGGCCAGACAATGGGAGTGGATGGCCAGAGGCTACAGATCAGTATGGGTACTTTGTTTTGAAGCTGCTGGGGGGTTTGTGCCTTGTTTACCTATAGATGAGTGGCCAGACAATGGGAGTGGATGGCCAGAGGCTACAGATCAGTATGGGTACTTTGTTTTGAAGCTGCTGGGGGGTTTGTGCCTTGTTTACCTATAGAAGAGTGGCCAGACAATGGGAGTGGATGGCCAGAGGCTACAGATCAGTATGGGTACTTTGTTTTGAAGCTGCTGGGGGGTTTGTGCCTTGTTTACCTATAGATGAGTGGCCAGACAATGGGAGTGGATGGCCAGAGGCTACAGATCAGTATGGGTACTTTGTTTTGAAGCGGCTGGGGGGTTTGTGCCTTGTTTACCTATAGATGAGTGGCCAGACAATGGGAGTGGATGGCCAGAGGCTACAGATCAGTATGGGTACTTTGTTTTGAAGCTGCTGGGGGGTTTGTGCCTTGTTTACCTATAGAAGAGTGGCCAGACAATGGGAGTGGATGGCCAGAGGCTACAGATCAGTATGGGTACTTTGTTTTGAAGCGGCTGGGGGGTTTGTGCCTTGTTTACCTATAGATGAGTGGCCAGACAATGGGAGTGGATGGCCAGAGGCTACAGATCAGTATGGGTACTTTGTTTTGAAGCGGCTGGGGGGTTTGTGCCTTGTTTACCTATAGATGAGTGGCCAGACAATGGGAGTGGATGGCCAGAGGCTACAGATCAGTATGGGTACTTTGTTTTGAAGCGGCTGGGGGGTTTGTGCCTTGTTTACCTATAGATGAGTGGCCAGACAATGGGAGTGGATGGCCAGAGGCTACAGATCAGTATGGGTACTTTGTTTTGAAGCGGCTGGGGGGTTTGTGCCTTGTTTACCTATAGATGAGTGGCCAGACAATGGGAGTGGATGGCCAGAGGCTACAGATCAGTATGGGTACTTTGTTTTGAAGCTGCTGGGGGGTTTGTGCCTTGTTTACCTATAGATGAGTGGCCAGACAATGGGAGTGGATGGCCAGAGGCTACAGATCAGTATGGGTACTTTGTTTTGAAGCTGCTGGGGGGTTTGTGCCTTGTTTACCTATAGAAGAGTGGCCAGACAATGGGAGTGGATGGCCAGAGGCTACAGATCAGTATGGGTACTTTGTTTTGAAGCTGCTGGGGGGTTTGTGCCTTGTTTACCTATAGATGAGTGGCCAGACAATGGGAGTGGATGGCCAGAGGCTACAGATCAGTATGGGTACTTTGTTTTGAAGCGGCTGGGGGGTTTGTGCCTTGTTTACCTATAGATGAGTGGCCAGACAATGGGAGTGGATGGCCAGAGGCTACAGATCAGTATGGGTACTTTGTTTTGAAGCTGCTGGGGGGTTTGTGCCTTGTTTACCTATAGATGAGTGGCCAGACAATGGGAGTGGATGGCCAGAGGCTACAGATCAGTATGGGTACTTTGTTTTGAAGCTGCTGGGGGGTTTGTGCCTTGTTTACCTATAGATGAGTGGCCAGACAATGGGAGTGGATGGCCAGAGGCTACAGATCAGTATGGGTACTTTGTTTTGAAGCTGCTGGGGGGTTTGTGCCTTGTTTACCTATAGATGAGTGGCCAGACAATGGGAGTGGATGGCCAGAGGCTACAGATCAGTATGGGTACTTTGTTTTGAAGCTGCTGGGGGGTTTGTGCCTTGTTTACCTATAGATGAGTGGCCAGACAATGGGAGTGGATGGCCAGAGGCTACAGATCAGTATGGGTACTTTGTTTTGAAGCTGCTGGGGGGTTTGTGCCTTGTTTACCTATAGATGAGTGGCCAGACAATGGGAGTGGATGGCCAGAGGCTACAGATCAGTATGGGTACTTTGTTTTGAAGCTGCTGGGGGGTTTGTGCCTTGTTTACCTATAGATGAGTGGCCAGACAATGGGAGTGGATGGCCAGAGGCTACAGATCAGTATGGGTACTTTGTTTTGAAGCTGCTGGGGGGTTTGTGCCTTGTTTACCTATAGAAGAGTGGCCAGACAATGGGAGTGGATGGCCAGAGGCTACAGATCAGTATGGGTACTTTGTTTTGAAGCTGCTGGGGGGTTTGTGCCTTGTTTACCTATAGATGAGTGGCCAGACAATGGGAGTGGATGGCCAGAGGCTACAGATCAGTATGGGTACTTTGTTTTGAAGCTGCTGGGGGGTTTGTGCCTTGTTTACCTATAGATGAGTGGCCAGACAATGGGAGTGGATGGCCAGAGGCTACAGATCAGTATGGGTACTTTGTTTTGAAGCTGCTGGGGGGTTTGTGCCTTGTTTACCTATAGAAGAGTGGCCAGACAATGGGAGTGGATGGCCAGAGGCTACAGATCAGTATGGGTACTTTGTTTTGAAGCTGCTGGGGGGTTTGTGCCTTGTTTACCTATAGATGAGTGGCCAGACAATGGGAGTGGATGGCCAGAGGCTACAGATCAGTATGGGTACTTTGTTTTGAAGCTGCTGGGGGGTTTGTGCCTTGTTTACCTATAGATGAGTGGCCAGACAATGGGAGTGGATGGCCAGAGGCTACAGATCAGTATGGGTACTTTGTTTTGAAGCGGCTGGGGGGTTTGTGCCTTGTTTACCTATAGATGAGTGGCCAGACAATGGGAGTGGATGGCCAGAGGCTACAGATCAGTATGGGTACTTTGTTTTGAAGCGGCTGGGGGGTTTGTGCCTTGTTTACCTATAGATGAGTGGCCAGACAATGGGAGTGGATGGCCAGAGGCTACAGATCAGTATGGGTACTTTGTTTTGAAGCTGCTGGGGGGTTTGTGCCTTGTTTACCTATAGATGAGTGGCCAGACAATGGGAGTGGATGGCCAGAGGCTACAGATCAGTATGGGTACTTTGTTTTGAAGCTGCTGGGGGGTTTGTGCCTTGTTTACCTATAGAAGAGTGGCCAGACAATGGGAGTGGATGGCCAGAGGCTACAGATCAGTATGGGTACTTTGTTTTGAAGCGGCTGGGGGGTTTGTGCCTTGTTTACCTATAGAAGAGTGGCCAGACAATGGGAGTGGATGGCCAGAGGCTACAGATCAGTATGGGTACTTTGTTTTGAAGCTGCTGGGGGGTTTGTGCCTTGTTTACCTATAGATGAGTGGCCAGACAATGGGAGTGGATGGCCAGAGGCTACAGATCAGTATGGGTACTTTGTTTTGAAGCGGCTGGGGGGTTTGTGCCTTGTTTACCTATAGAAGAGTGGCCAGACAATGGGAGTGGATGGCCAGAGGCTACAGATCAGTATGGGTACTTTGTTTTGAAGCTGCTGGGGGGTTTGTGCCTTGTTTACCTATAGATGAGTGGCCAGACAATGGGAGTGGATGGCCAGAGGCTACAGATCAGTATGGGTACTTTGTTTTGAAGCGGCTGGGGGGTTTGTGCCTTGTTTACCTATAGAAGAGTGGCCAGACAATGGGAGTGGATGGCCAGAGGCTACAGATCAGTATGGGTACTTTGTTTTGAAGCTGCTGGGGGTTTGTGCCTTGTTTACCTATAGATGAGTGGCCAGACAATGGGAGTGGATGGCCAGAGGCTACAGATCAGTATGGGTACTTTGTTTTGAAGCTGCTGGGGGGTTTGTGCCTTGTTTACCTATAGATGAGTGGCCAGACAATGGGAGTGGATGGCCAGAGGCTACAGATCAGTATGGGTACTTTGTTTTGAAGCTGCTGGGGGGTTTGTGCCTTGTTTACCTATAGATGAGTGGCCAGACAATGGGAGTGGATGGCCAGAGGCTACAGATCAGTATGGGTACTTTGTTTTGAAGCTGCTGGGGGGTTTGTGCCTTGTTTACCTATAGATGAGTGGCCAGACAATGGGAGTGGATGGCCAGAGGCTACAGATCAGTATGGGTACTTTGTTTTGAAGCTGCTGGGGGGTTTGTGCCTTGTTTACCTATAGATGAGTGGCCAGACAATGGGAGTGGATGGCCAGAGGCTACAGATCAGTATGGGTACTTTGTTTTGAAGCTGCTGGGGGGTTTGTGCCTTGTTTACCTATAGATGAGTGGCCAGACAATGGGAGTGGATGGCCAGAGGCTACAGATCAGTATGGGTACTTTGTTTTGAAGCTGCTGGGGGGTTTGTGCCTTGTTTACCTATAGATGAGTGGCCAGACAATGGGAGTGGATGGCCAGGGGCTACAGATCAGTATGGGTACTTTGTTTTGAAGCTGCTGGGGGGTTTGTGCCTTGTTTACCTATAGATGAGTGGCCAGACAATGGGAGTGGATGGCCAGAGGCTACAGATCAGTATGGGTACTTTGTTTTGAAGCTGCTGGGGGGTTTGTGCCTTGTTTACCTATAGATGAGTGGCCAGACAATGGGAGTGGATGGCCAGAGGCTACAGATCAGTATGGGTACTTTGTTTTGAAGCTGCTGGGGGGTTTGTGCCTTGTTTACCTATAGATGAGTGGCCAGACAATGGGAGTGGATGGCCAGAGGCTACAGATCAGTATGGGTACTTTGTTTTGAAGCTGCTGGGGGGTTTGTGCCTTGTTTACCTATAGATGAGTGGCCAGACAATGGGAGTGGATGGCCAGAGGCTACAGATCAGTATGGGTACTTTGTTTTGAAGCTGCTGGGGGGTTTGTGCCTTGTTTACCTATAGATGAGTGGCCAGACAATGGGAGTGGATGGCCAGAGGCTACAGATCAGTATGGGTACTTTGTTTTGAAGCTGCTGGGGGGTTTGTGCCTTGTTTACCTATAGATGAGTGGCCAGACAATGGGAGTGGATGGCCAGAGGCTACAGATCAGTATGGGTACTTTGTTTTGAAGCTGCTGGGGGGTTTGTGCCTTGTTTACCTATAGATGAGTGGCCAGACAATGGGAGTGGATGGCCAGAGGCTACAGATCAGTATGGGTACTTTGTTTTGAAGCTGCTGGGGGGTTTGTGCCTTGTTTACCTATAGATGAGTGGCCAGACAATGGGAGTGGATGGCCAGAGGCTACAGATCAGTATGGGTACTTTGTTTTGAAGCTGCTGGGGGGTTTGTGCCTTGTTTACCTATAGATGAGTGGCCAGACAATGGGAGTGGATGGCCAGAGGCTACAGATCAGTATGGGTACTTTGTTTTGAAGCTGCTGGGGGGTTTGTGCCTTGTTTACCTATAGAAGAGTGGCCAGACAATGGGAGTGGATGGCCAGAGGCTACAGATCAGTATGGGTACTTTGTTTTGAAGCTGCTGGGGGGTTTGTGCCTTGTTTACCTATAGATGAGTGGCCAGACAATGGGAGTGGATGGCCAGAGGCTACAGATCAGTATGGGTACTTTGTTTTGAAGCTGCTGGGGGGTTTGTGCCTTGTTTACCTATAGATGAGTGGCCAGACAATGGGAGTGGATGGCCAGAGGCTACAGATCAGTATGGGTACTTTGTTTTGAAGCTGCTGGGGGGTTTGTGCCTTGTTTACCTATAGATGAGTGGCCAGACAATGGGAGTGGATGGCCAGAGGCTACAGATCAGTATGGGTACTTTGTTTTGAAGCTGCTGGGGGGTTTGTGCCTTGTTTACCTATAGATGAGTGGCCAGACAATGGGAGTGGATGGCCAGAGGCTACAGATCAGTATGGGTACTTTGTTTTGAAGCGGCTGGGGGGTTTGTGCCTTGTTTACCTATAGATGAGTGGCCAGACAATGGGAGTGGATGGCCAGAGGCTACAGATCAGTATGGGTACTTTGTTTTGAAGCTGCTGGGGGGTTTGTGCCTTGTTTACCTATAGATGAGTGGCCAGACAATGGGAGTGGATGGCCAGAGGCTACAGATCAGTATGGGTACTTTGTTTTGAAGCTGCTGGGGGTTTGTGCCTTGTTTACCTATAGATGAGTGGCCAGACAATGGGAGTGGATGGCCAGAGGCTACAGATCAGTATGGGTACTTTGTTTTGAAGCTGCTGGGGGGTTTGTGCCTTGTTTACCTATAGATGAGTGGCCAGACAATGGGAGTGGATGGCCAGAGGCTACAGATCAGTATGGGTACTTTGTTTTGAAGCTGCTGGGGGGTTTGTGCCTTGTTTACCTATAGATGAGTGGCCAGACAATGGGAGTGGATGGCCAGAGGCTACAGATCAGTATGGGTACTTTGTTTTGAAGCTGCTGGGGGGTTTGTGCCTTGTTTACCTATAGATGAGTGGCCAGACAATGGGAGTGGATGGCCAGAGGCTACAGATCAGTATGGGTACTTTGTTTTGAAGCTGCTGGGGGGTTTGTGCCTTGTTTACCTATAGATGAGTGGCCAGACAATGGGAGTGGATGGCCAGAGGCTACAGATCAGTATGGGTACTTTGTTTTGAAGCTGCTGGGGGGTTTGTGCCTTGTTTACCTATAGATGAGTGGCCAGACAATGGGAGTGGATGGCCAGAGGCTACAGATCAGTATGGGTACTTTGTTTTGAAGCTGCTGGGGGGTTTGTGCCTTGTTTACCTATAGAAGAGTGGCCAGACAATGGGAGTGGATGGCCAGAGGCTACAGATCAGTATGGGTACTTTGTTTTGAAGCTGCTGGGGGGTTTGTGCCTTGTTTACCTATAGAAGAGTGGCCAGACAATGGGAGTGGATGGCCAGAGGCTACAGATCAGTATGGGTACTTTGTTTTGAAGCTGCTGGGGGGTTTGTGCCTTGTTTACCTATAGAAGAGTGGCCAGACAATGGGAGTGGATGGCCAGAGGCTACAGATCAGTATGGGTACTTTGTTTTGAAGCTGCTGGGGGGTTTGTGCCTTGTTTACCTATAGAAGAGTGGCCAGACAATGGGAGTGGATGGCCAGAGGCTACAGATCAGTATGGGTACTTTGTTTTGAAGCTGCTGGGGGGTTTGTGCCTTGTTTACCTATAGATGAGTGGCCAGACAATGGGAGTGGATGGCCAGAGGCTACAGATCAGTATGGGTACTTTGTTTTGAAGCTGCTGGGGGGTTTGTGCCTTGTTTACCTATAGATTTTTTTTTTTTTTTTTTATTTCACCTTTATTTAACCAGGTAGGCTAGTTGAGAACAAGTTCTCATTTGCAACTGCGACCTGGCCAAGATAAAGCATAGCAGTGTGAGCATACAACAAAGAGTTACACATGGAGTAAACAATTAACAAGTCAATAACACAGTAGAAAACGAAGGGGGGGTCTATATACAATGTGTGCAAAAGGCATGAGGAGGTAGGCAAATAATTACAATTTTGCAGATTAACACTGGAGTGATAAAAGATCAGATGGTCATGTACAGGTAGAGATATTGGTGTGCAGAAGAGCAGAAAAGTAAATAAATAAAAACAGTACGGGGATGAGGTAGGTGAAAAGGGTGGGCTATTTACCAATAGACTATGTACAGCTGCAGCGATCGGTTAGCTGCTCAGATAGCTGATGTTTGAAGTTGGTGAGGGAGATAAAAGTCTCCAACTTCAGCGATTTTTGCAATTCGTTCCAGTCACAGGCAGCAGAGTACTGGAACGAAAGGCGGCCAAATGAGGTGTTGGCTTTAGGGATGATCAGTGAGATACACCTGCTGGAGCGCGTGCTACGGATGGGTGTTGCCATCGTGACCAGTGAGCTGAGATAAGGCGGAGCTTGACCTAGCATAGACTTGTAGATGACCTGGAGCCAGTGGGTCTGGCGACGAATATGTAGCGAGGGCCAGCCGACTAGAGCATACAAGTCGCAGTGGTGGGTGGTATAAGGTGCTTTAGTGACAAAACGGATGGCACTGTGATAGACTGCATCCAGTTTGCTGAGTAGAGTGTTGGAAGCCATTTTGTAGATGACATCGCCGAAGTCGAGGATCGGTAGGATAGTCAGTTTTACTAGGGTAAGCTTGGCGGCGTGAGTGAAGGAGGCTTTGTTGCGGAATAGAAAGCCGACTCTTGATTTGATTTTCGATTGGAGATGTTTGATATGAGTCTGGAAGGAGAGTTTGCAGTCTAGCCAGACACCTAGGTACTTATAGACGTCCACATATTCTAGGTCGGAACCATCCAGGGTGGTGATGCTAGTCGGGCATGCAGGTGCAGGCAGCGACCGGTTGAAAAGCATGCATTTGGTTTTACTAGCGTTTAAGAGCAGTTGGAGGCCACGGAAGGAGTGTTGTATGGCATTGAAGCTTGTTTGGAGGTTAGATAGCACAGTGTCCAAAGACGGGCCGAAAGTATATAGAATGGTGTCGTCTGCGTAGAGGTGGATCAGGGAATCGCCCGCAGCAAGAGCAACATCATTGATATACACAGAGAAAAGAGTCGGCCCGAGAATTGAACCCTGTGGCACCCCCATAGAGACTGCCAGAGGACCGGACAGCATGCCCTCCGATTTGACACACTGAACTCTGTCTGCAAAGTAATTGGTGAACCAGGCAAGGCAGTCATCCGAAAAACCGAGGCTACTGAGTCTGCCGATAAGAATATGGTGATTGACAGAGTCGAAAGCCTTGGCGAGGTCGATGAAGACGGCTGCACAGTACTGTCTTTTATCGATGGCGGTTATGATGTCGTTTAGTACCTTGAGTGTGGCTGAGGTGCACCCATGACCGGCTCGGAAACCAGATTGCACAGCGGAGAAGGTACGGTGGGATTCGAGATGGTCAGTGACCTGTTTGTTGACTTGGCTTTCGAAGACCTTAGATAGGCAGGGCAGGATGGATATAGGTCTGTAACAGTTTGGGTCCAGGGTGTCTCCCCCTTTGAAGAGGGGGATGACTGCGGCAGCTTTCCAATCCTTGGGGATCTCAGACGAGATGAAAGAGAGGTTGAACAGGCTGGTAATAGGGGTTGCGACAATGGTGGCAGATAGTTTCAGAAATAGAGGGTCCAGATTGTCAAGCCCAGCTGATTTGTACGGGTCCAGGTTTTGCAGCTCTTTCAGAACATCTGCTATCTGGATTTGGGTAAAGGAGAACCTGGAGAGGCTTGGGCGAGGAGCTGCGGGGGGGGCGGAGCTGTTGGCCGAGGTTGAAGTAGCCAGGCGGAAGGCATGGCCAGCCGTTGAGAAATGCTTATTGAAGTTTTCGATAATCATGGATTTATCAGTGGTGACCGTGTAGATGAGTGGCCAGACAATGGGAGTGGATGGCCATCCACAATGGGAGTGGATGGCCAGAGGCTACAGATCAGTATGGGTACTTTGTTTTGAAGCGGCTGGGGGGTTTGTGCCTTGTTTACCTATAGATGAGTGGCCAGACAATGGGAGTGGATGGCCAGAGGCTACAGATCAGTATGGGTACTTTGTTTTGAAGCTGCTGGGGGGTTTGTGCCTTGTTTACCTATAGATGAGTGGCCAGACAATGGGAGTGGATGGCCAGAGGCTACAGATCAGTATGGGTACTTTGTTTTGAAGCTGCTGGGGGGTTTGTGCCTTGTTTACCTATAGATGAGTGGCCAGACAATGGGAGTGGATGGCCAGAGGCTACAGATCAGTATGGGTACTTTGTTTTGAAGCGGCTGGGGGGTTTGTGCCTTGTTTACCTATAGATGAGTGGCCAGACAATGGGAGTGGATGGCCAGAGGCTACAGATCAGTATGGGTACTTTGTTTTGAAGCTGCTGGGGGGTTTGTGCCTTGTTTACCTATAGATGAGTGGCCAGACAATGGGAGTGGATGGCCAGAGGCTACAGATCAGTATGGGTACTTTGTTTTGAAGCTGCTGGGGGTTTGTGCCTTGTTTACCTATAGATGAGTGGCCAGACAATGGGAGTGGATGGCCAGAGGCTACAGATCAGTATGGGTACTTTGTTTTGAAGCTGCTGGGGGGTTTGTGCCTTGTTTACCTATAGATGAGTGGCCAGACAATGGGAGTGGATGGCCAGAGGCTACAGATCAGTATGGGTACTTTGTTTTGAAGCTGCTGGGGGGTTTGTGCCTTGTTTACCTATAGATGAGTGGCCAGACAATGGGAGTGGATGGCCAGAGGCTACAGATCAGTATGGGTACTTTGTTTTGAAGCTGCTGGGGGGTTTGTGCCTTGTTTACCTATAGATGAGTGGCCAGACAATGGGAGTGGATGGCCAGAGGCTACAGATCAGTATGGGTACTTTGTTTTGAAGCTGCTGGGGGGTTTGTGCCTTGTTTACCTATAGATGAGTGGCCAGACAATGGGAGTGGATGGCCAGAGGCTACAGATCAGTATGGGTACTTTGTTTTGAAGCTGCTGGGGGGTTTGTGCCTTGTTTACCTATAGATGAGTGGCCAGACAATGGGAGTGGATGGCCAGAGGCTACAGATCAGTATGGGTACTTTGTTTTGAAGCTGCTGGGGGGTTTGTGCCTTGTTTACCTATAGAAGAGTGGCCAGACAATGGGAGTGGATGGCCAGAGGCTACAGATCAGTATGGGTACTTTGTTTTGAAGCTGCTGGGGGGTTTGTGCCTTGTTTACCTATAGAAGAGTGGCCAGACAATGGGAGTGGATGGCCAGAGGCTACAGATCAGTATGGGTACTTTGTTTTGAAGCTGCTGGGGGGTTTGTGCCTTGTTTACCTATAGAAGAGTGGCCAGACAATGGGAGTGGATGGCCAGAGGCTACAGATCAGTATGGGTACTTTGTTTTGAAGCTGCTGGGGGGTTTGTGCCTTGTTTACCTATAGAAGAGTGGCCAGACAATGGGAGTGGATGGCCAGAGGCTACAGATCAGTATGGGTACTTTGTTTTGAAGCTGCTGGGGGGTTTGTGCCTTGTTTACCTATAGATGAGTGGCCAGACAATGGGAGTGGATGGCCAGAGGCTACAGATCAGTATGGGTACTTTGTTTTGAAGCTGCTGGGGGGTTTGTGCCTTGTTTACCTATAGATTTTTTTTTTTTTTTTTTATTTCACCTTTATTTAACCAGGTAGGCTAGTTGAGAACAAGTTCTCATTTGCAACTGCGACCTGGCCAAGATAAAGCATAGCAGTGTGAGCATACAACAAAGAGTTACACATGGAGTAAACAATTAACAAGTCAATAACACAGTAGAAAACGAAGGGGGGGTCTATATACAATGTGTGCAAAAGGCATGAGGAGGTAGGCAAATAATTACAATTTTGCAGATTAACACTGGAGTGATAAAAGATCAGATGGTCATGTACAGGTAGAGATATTGGTGTGCAGAAGAGCAGAAAAGTAAATAAATAAAAACAGTACGGGGATGAGGTAGGTGAAAAGGGTGGGCTATTTACCAATAGACTATGTACAGCTGCAGCGATCGGTTAGCTGCTCAGATAGCTGATGTTTGAAGTTGGTGAGGGAGATAAAAGTCTCCAACTTCAGCGATTTTTGCAATTCGTTCCAGTCACAGGCAGCAGAGTACTGGAACGAAAGGCGGCCAAATGAGGTGTTGGCTTTAGGGATGATCAGTGAGATACACCTGCTGGAGCGCGTGCTACGGATGGGTGTTGCCATCGTGACCAGTGAGCTGAGATAAGGCGGAGCTTGACCTAGCATAGACTTGTAGATGACCTGGAGCCAGTGGGTCTGGCGACGAATATGTAGCGAGGGCCAGCCGACTAGAGCATACAAGTCGCAGTGGTGGGTGGTATAAGGTGCTTTAGTGACAAAACGGATGGCACTGTGATAGACTGCATCCAGTTTGCTGAGTAGAGTGTTGGAAGCCATTTTGTAGATGACATCGCCGAAGTCGAGGATCGGTAGGATAGTCAGTTTTACTAGGGTAAGCTTGGCGGCGTGAGTGAAGGAGGCTTTGTTGCGGAATAGAAAGCCGACTCTTGATTTGATTTTCGATTGGAGATGTTTGATATGAGTCTGGAAGGAGAGTTTGCAGTCTAGCCAGACACCTAGGTACTTATAGACGTCCACATATTCTAGGTCGGAACCATCCAGGGTGGTGATGCTAGTCGGGCATGCAGGTGCAGGCAGCGACCGGTTGAAAAGCATGCATTTGGTTTTACTAGCGTTTAAGAGCAGTTGGAGGCCACGGAAGGAGTGTTGTATGGCATTGAAGCTTGTTTGGAGGTTAGATAGCACAGTGTCCAAAGACGGGCCGAAAGTATATAGAATGGTGTCGTCTGCGTAGAGGTGGATCAGGGAATCGCCCGCAGCAAGAGCAACATCATTGATATACACAGAGAAAAGAGTCGGCCCGAGAATTGAACCCTGTGGCACCCCCATAGAGACTGCCAGAGGACCGGACAGCATGCCCTCCGATTTGACACACTGAACTCTGTCTGCAAAGTAATTGGTGAACCAGGCAAGGCAGTCATCCGAAAAACCGAGGCTACTGAGTCTGCCGATAAGAATATGGTGATTGACAGAGTCGAAAGCCTTGGCGAGGTCGATGAAGACGGCTGCACAGTACTGTCTTTTATCGATGGCGGTTATGATGTCGTTTAGTACCTTGAGTGTGGCTGAGGTGCACCCATGACCGGCTCGGAAACCAGATTGCACAGCGGAGAAGGTACGGTGGGATTCGAGATGGTCAGTGACCTGTTTGTTGACTTGGCTTTCGAAGACCTTAGATAGGCAGGGCAGGATGGATATAGGTCTGTAACAGTTTGGGTCCAGGGTGTCTCCCCCTTTGAAGAGGGGGATGACTGCGGCAGCTTTCCAATCCTTGGGGATCTCAGACGAGATGAAAGAGAGGTTGAACAGGCTGGTAATAGGGGTTGCGACAATGGTGGCAGATAGTTTCAGAAATAGAGGGTCCAGATTGTCAAGCCCAGCTGATTTGTACGGGTCCAGGTTTTGCAGCTCTTTCAGAACATCTGCTATCTGGATTTGGGTAAAGGAGAACCTGGAGAGGCTTGGGCGAGGAGCTGCGGGGGGGGCGGAGCTGTTGGCCGAGGTTGAAGTAGCCAGGCGGAAGGCATGGCCAGCCGTTGAGAAATGCTTATTGAAGTTTTCGATAATCATGGATTTATCAGTGGTGACCGTGTAGATGAGTGGCCAGACAATGGGAGTGGATGGCCATCCACAATGGGAGTGGATGGCCAGAGGCTACAGATCAGTATGGGTACTTTGTTTTGAAGCGGCTGGGGGGTTTGTGCCTTGTTTACCTATAGATGAGTGGCCAGACAATGGGAGTGGATGGCCAGAGGCTACAGATCAGTATGGGTACTTTGTTTTGAAGCTGCTGGGGGGTTTGTGCCTTGTTTACCTATAGATGAGTGGCCAGACAATGGGAGTGGATGGCCAGAGGCTACAGATCAGTATGGGTACTTTGTTTTGAAGCGGCTGGGGGGTTTGTGCCTTGTTTACCTATAGATGAGTGGCCAGACAATGGGAGTGGATGGCCAGAGGCTACAGATCAGTATGGGTACTTTGTTTTGAAGCTGCTGGGGGGTTTGTGCCTTGTTTACCTATAGATGAGTGGCCAGACAATGGGAGTGGATGGCCAGAGGCTACAGATCAGTATGGGTACTTTGTTTTGAAGCTGCTGGGGGGTTTGTGCCTTGTTTACCTATAGATGAGTGGCCAGACAATGGGAGTGGATGGCCAGAGGCTACAGATCAGTATGGGTACTTTGTTTTGAAGCTGCTGGGGGGTTTGTGCCTTGTTTACCTATAGAAGAGTGGCCAGACAATGGGAGTGGATGGCCAGAGGCTACAGATCAGTATGGGTACTTTGTTTTGAAGCTGCTGGGGGTTTGTGCCTTGTTTACCTATAGATGAGTGGCCAGACAATGGGAGTGGATGGCCAGAGGCTACAGATCAGTATGGGTACTTTGTTTTGAAGCTGCTGGGGGGTTTGTGCCTTGTTTACCTATAGATGAGTGGCCAGACAATGGGAGTGGATGGCCAGAGGCTACAGATCAGTATGGGTACTTTGTTTTGAAGCTGCTGGGGGGTTTGTGCCTTGTTTACCTATAGATGAGTGGCCAGACAATGGGAGTGGATGGCCAGAGGCTACAGATCAGTATGGGTACTTTGTTTTGAAGCTGCTGGGGGGTTTGTGCCTTGTTTACCTATAGAAGAGTGGCCAGACAATGGGAGTGGATGGCCAGAGGCTACAGATCAGTATGGGTACTTTGTTTTGAAGCGGCTGGGGGGTTTGTGCCTTGTTTACCTATAGATGAGTGGCCAGACAATGGGAGTGGATGGCCAGAGGCTACAGATCAGTATGGGTACTTTGTTTTGAAGCTGCTGGGGGGTTTGTGCCTTGTTTACCTATAGATGAGTGGCCAGACAATGGGAGTGGATGGCCAGAGGCTACAGATCAGTATGGGTACTTTGTTTTGAAGCTGCTGGGGGGTTTGTGCCTTGTTTACCTATAGATGAGTGGCCAGACAATGGGAGTGGATGGCCAGAGGCTACAGATCAGTATGGGTACTTTGTTTTGAAGCTGCTGGGGGGTTTGTGCCTTGTTTACCTATAGATGAGTGGCCAGACAATGGGAGTGGATGGCCAGAGGCTACAGATCAGTATGGGTACTTTGTTTTGAAGCTGCTGGGGGGTTTGTGCCTTGTTTACCTATAGATGAGTGGCCAGACAATGGGAGTGGATGGCCAGAGGCTACAGATCAGTATGGGTACTTTGTTTTGAAGCGGCTGGGGGGTTTGTGCCTTGTTTACCTATAGATGAGTGGCCAGACAATGGGAGTGGATGGCCAGAGGCTACAGATCAGTATGGGTACTTTGTTTTGAAGCTGCTGGGGGGTTTGTGCCTTGTTTACCTATAGATGAGTGGCCAGACAATGGGAGTGGATGGCCAGAGGCTACAGATCAGTATGGGTACTTTGTTTTGAAGCGGCTGGGGGGTTTGTGCCTTGTTTACCTATAGATGAGTGGCCAGACAATGGGAGTGGATGGCCAGAGGCTACAGATCAGTATGAGTACTTTGTTTTGAAGCTGCTGGGGGGTTTGTGCCTTGTTTACCTATAGATGAGTGGCCAGACAATGGGAGTGGATGGCCAGAGGCTACAGATCAGTATGGGTACTTTGTTTTGAAGCGGCTGGGGGGTTTGTGCCTTGTTTACCTATAGATGAGTGGCCAGACAATGGGAGTGGATGGCCAGAGGCTACAGATCAGTATGGGTACTTTGTTTTGAAGCTGCTGGGGGGTTTGTGCCTTGTTTACCTATAGAAGAGTGGCCAGACAATGGGAGTGGATGGCCAGAGGCTACAGATCAGTATGGGTACTTTGTTTTGAAGCGGCTGGGGGGTTTGTGCCTTGTTTACCTATAGAAGAGTGGCCAGACAATGGGAGTGGATGGCCAGAGGCTACAGATCAGTATGGGTACTTTGTTTTGAAGCTGCTGGGGGGTTTGTGCCTTGTTTACCTATAGATGAGTGGCCAGACAATGGGAGTGGATGGCCAGAGGCTACAGATCAGTATGGGTACTTTGTTTTGAAGCTGCTGGGGGGTTTGTGCCTTGTTTACCTATAGATGAGTGGCCAGACAATGGGAGTGGATGGCCAGAGGCTACAGATCAGTATGGGTACTTTGTTTTGAAGCTGCTGGGGGGTTTGTGCCTTGTTTACCTATAGAATGAGTGGCCAGACAATGGGAGTGGATGGCCAGAGGCTACAGATCAGTATGGGTACTTTGTTTTGAAGCTGCTGGGGGGTTTGTGCCTTGTTTACCTATAGATGAGTGGCCAGACAATGGGAGTGGATGGCCAGAGGCTACAGATCAGTATGGGTACTTTGTTTTGAAGCTGCTGGGGGGTTTGTGCCTTGTTTACCTATAGATGAGTGGCCAGACAATGGGAGTGGATGGCCAGAGGCTACAGATCAGTATGGGTACTTTGTTTTGAAGCTGCTGGGGGGTTTGTGCCTTGTTTACCTATAGATGAGTGGCCAGACAATGGGAGTGGATGGCCAGAGGCTACAGATCAGTATGGGTACTTTGTTTTGAAGCTGCTGGGGGGTTTGTGCCTTGTTTACCTATAGATGAGTGGCCAGACAATGGGAGTGGATGGCCAGAGGCTACAGATCAGTATGGGTACTTTGTTTTGAAGCTGCTGGGGGGTTTGTGCCTTGTTTACCTATAGATGAGTGGCCAGACAATGGGAGTGGATGGCCAGAGGCTACAGATCAGTATGGGTACTTTGTTTTGAAGCTGCTGGGGGGTTTGTGCCTTGTTTACCTATAGATGAGTGGCCAGACAATGGGAGTGGATGGCCAGAGGCTACAGATCAGTATGGGTACTTTGTTTTGAAGCTGCTGGGGGGTTTGTGCCTTGTTTACCTATAGATGAGTGGCCAGACAATGGGAGTGGATGGCCAGAGGCTACAGATCAGTATGGGTACTTTGTTTTGAAGCTGCTGGGGGGTTTGTGCCTTGTTTACCTATAGATGAGTGGCCAGACAATGGGAGTGGATGGCCAGAGGCTACAGATCAGTATGGGTACTTTGTTTTGAAGCTGCTGGGGGTTTGTGCCTTGTTTACCTATAGATGAGTGGCCAGACAATGGGAGTGGATGGCCAGAGGCTACAGATCAGTATGGGTACTTTGTTTTGAAGCTGCTGGGGGGTTTGTGCCTTGTTTACCTATAGATGAGTGGCCAGACAATGGGAGTGGATGGCCAGAGGCTACAGATCAGTATGGGTACTTTGTTTTGAAGCGGCTGGGGGGTTTGTGCCTTGTTTACCTATAGATGAGTGGCCAGACAATGGGAGTGGATGGCCAGAGGCTACAGATCAGTATGGGTACTTTGTTTTGAAGCTGCTGGGGGGTTTGTGCCTTGTTTACCTATAGATGAGTGGCCAGACAATGGGAGTGGATGGCCAGAGGCTACAGATCAGTATGGGTACTTTGTTTTGAAGCTGCTGGGGGGTTTGTGCCTTGTTTACCTATAGATGAGTGGCCAGACAATGGGAGTGGATGGCCAGAGGCTACAGATCAGTATGGGTACTTTGTTTTGAAGCTGCTGGGGGGTTTGTGCCTTGTTTACCTATAGATGAGTGGCCAGACAATGGGAGTGGATGGCCAGAGGCTACAGATCAGTATGGGTACTTTGTTTTGAAGCTGCTGGGGGGTTTGTGCCTTGTTTACCTATAGATGAGTGGCCAGACAATGGGAGTGGATGGCCAGAGGCTACAGATCAGTATGGGTACTTTGTTTTGAAGCTGCTGGGGGGTTTGTGCCTTGTTTACCTATAGATGAGTGGCCAGACAATGGGAGTGGATGGCCAGAGGCTACAGATCAGTATGGGTACTTTGTTTTGAAGCTGCTGGGGGGTTTGTGCCTTGTTTACCTATAGATGAGTGGCCAGACAATGGGAGTGGATGGCCAGAGGCTACAGATCAGTATGGGTACTTTGTTTTGAAGCGGCTGGGGGGTTTGTGCCTTGTTTACCTATAGATGAGTGGCCAGACAATGGGAGTGGATGGCCAGAGGCTACAGATCAGTATGGGTACTTTGTTTTGAAGCTGCTGGGGGGTTTGTGCCTTGTTTACCTATAGATGAGTGGCCAGACAATGGGAGTGGATGGCCAGAGGCTACAGATCAGTATGGGTACTTTGTTTTGAAGCTGCTGGGGGGTTTGTGCCTTGTTTACCTATAGATGAGTGGCCAGACAATGGGAGTGGATGGCCAGAGGCTACAGATCAGTATGGGTACTTTGTTTTGAAGCTGCTGGGGGGTTTGTGCCTTGTTTACCTATAGATGAGTGGCCAGACAATGGGAGTGGATGGCCAGAGGCTACAGATCAGTATGGGTACTTTGTTTTGAAGCTGCTGGGGGGTTTGTGCCTTGTTTACCTATAGATGAGTGGCCAGACAATGGGAGTGGATGGCCAGAGGCTACAGATCAGTATGGGTACTTTGTTTTGAAGCTGCTGGGGGGTTTGTGCCTTGTTTACCTATAGATGAGTGGCCAGACAATGGGAGTGGATGGCCAGAGGCTACAGATCAGTATGGGTACTTTGTTTTGAAGCTGCTGGGGGGTTTGTGCCTTGTTTACCTATAGATGAGTGGCCAGACAATGGGAGTGGATGGCCAGAGGCTACAGATCAGTATGGGTACTTTGTTTTGAAGCTGCTGGGGGGTTTGTGCCTTGTTTACCTATAGATGAGTGGCCAGACAATGGGAGTGGATGGCCAGAGGCTACAGATCAGTATGGGTACTTTGTTTTGAAGCTGCTGGGGGGTTTGTGCCTTGTTTACCTATAGATGAGTGGCCAGACAATGGGAGTGGATGGCCAGAGGCTACAGATCAGTATGGGTACTTTGTTTTGAAGCTGCTGGGGGGTTTGTGCCTTGTTTACCTATAGAAGAGTGGCCAGACAATGGGAGTGGATGGCCAGAGGCTACAGATCAGTATGGGTACTTTGTTTTGAAGCTGCTGGGGGGTTTGTGCCTTGTTTACCTATAGATGAGTGGCCAGACAATGGGAGTGGATGGCCAGAGGCTACAGATCAGTATGGGTACTTTGTTTTGAAGCTGCTGGGGGGTTTGTGCCTTGTTTACCTATAGATGAGTGGCCAGACAATGGGAGTGGATGGCCAGAGGCTACAGATCAGTATGGGTACTTTGTTTTGAAGCTGCTGGGGGGTTTGTGCCTTGTTTACCTATAGATGAGTGGCCAGACAATGGGAGTGGATGGCCAGAGGCTACAGATCA
Organism: Oncorhynchus kisutch; assembly: GCF_002021735.2. Lineage (NCBI taxonomy): Eukaryota > Metazoa > Chordata > Actinopteri > Salmoniformes > Salmonidae > Oncorhynchus > Oncorhynchus kisutch. The sequence goes on along the minus strand of NC_034197.2, from coordinate 1,428,968 downwards.
GTATGGGTACTTTGTTTTGAAGCTGCTGGGGGGTTTGTGCCTTGTTTACCTATAGAAGAGTGGCCAGACAATGGGAGTGGATGGCCAGAGGCTACAGATCAGTATGGGTACTTTGTTTTGAAGCGGCTGGGGGGTTTGTGCCTTGTTTACCTATAGAAGAGTGGCCAGACAATGGGAGTGGATGGCCAGAGGCTACAGATCAGTATGGGTACTTTGTTTTGAAGCTGCTGGGGGGTTTGTGCCTTGTTTACCTATAGATGAGTGGCCAGACAATGGGAGTGGATGGCCAGAGGCTACAGATCAGTATGGGTACTTTGTTTTGAAGCTGCTGGGGGGTTTGTGCCTTGTTTACCTATAGATGAGTGGCCAGACAATGGGAGTGGATGGCCAGAGGCTACAGATCAGTATGGGTACTTTGTTTTGAAGCTGCTGGGGGGTTTGTGCCTTGTTTACCTATAGATGAGTGGCCAGACAATGGGAGTGGATGGCCAGAGGCTACAGATCAGTATGGGTACTTTGTTTTGAAGCTGCTGGGGGGTTTGTGCCTTGTTTACCTATAGATGAGTGGCCAGACAATGGGAGTGGATGGCCAGAGGCTACAGATCAGTATGGGTACTTTGTTTTGAAGCTGCTGGGGGGTTTGTGCCTTGTTTACCTATAGATGAGTGGCCAGACAATGGGAGTGGATGGCCAGAGGCTACAGATCAGTATGGGTACTTTGTTTTGAAGCTGCTGGGGGGTTTGTGCCTTGTTTACCTATAGATGAGTGGCCAGACAATGGGAGTGGATGGCCAGAGGCTACAGATCAGTATGGGTACTTTGTTTTGAAGCGGCTGGGGGGTTTGTGCCTTGTTTACCTATAGATGAGTGGCCAGACAATGGGAGTGGATGGCCAGAGGCTACAGATCAGTATGGGTACTTTGTTTTGAAGCTGCTGGGGGGTTTGTGCCTTGTTTACCTATAGATGAGTGGCCAGACAATGGGAGTGGATGGCCAGAGGCTACAGATCAGTATGGGTACTTTGTTTTGAAGCTGCTGGGGGGTTTGTGCCTTGTTTACCTATAGATGAGTGGCCAGACAATGGGAGTGGATGGCCAGAGGCTACAGATCAGTATGGGTACTTTGTTTTGAAGCTGCTGGGGGGTTTGTGCCTTGTTTACCTATAGAAGAGTGGCCAGACAATGGGAGTGGATGGCCAGAGGCTACAGATCAGTATGGGTACTTTGTTTTGAAGCTGCTGGGGGGTTTGTGCCTTGTTTACCTATAGATGAGTGGCCAGACAATGGGAGTGGATGGCCAGAGGCTACAGATCAGTATGGGTACTTTGTTTTGAAGCTGCTGGGGGGTTTGTGCCTTGTTTACCTATAGATGAGTGGCCAGACAATGGGAGTGGATGGCCAGAGGCTACAGATCAGTATGGGTACTTTGTTTTGAAGCTGCTGGGGGGTTTGTGCCTTGTTTACCTATAGATGAGTGGCCAGACAATGGGAGTGGATGGCCAGAGGCTACAGATCAGTATGGGTACTTTGTTTTGAAGCTGCTGGGGGGTTTGTGCCTTGTTTACCTATAGATGAGTGGCCAGACAATGGGAGTGGATGGCCAGAGGCTACAGATCAGTATGGGTACTTTGTTTTGAAGCGGCTGGGGGGTTTGTGCCTTGTTTACCTATAGATGAGTGGCCAGACAATGGGAGTGGATGGCCAGAGGCTACAGATCAGTATGGGTACTTTGTTTTGAAGCTGCTGGGGGGTTTGTGCCTTGTTTACCTATAGAAGAGTGGCCAGACAATGGGAGTGGATGGCCAGAGGCTACAGATCAGTATGGGTACTTTGTTTTGAAGCTGCTGGGGGGTTTGTGCCTTGTTTACCTATAGATGAGTGGCCAGACAATGGGAGTGGATGGCCAGAGGCTACAGATCAGTATGGGTACTTTGTTTTGAAGCGGCTGGGGGGTTTGTGCCTTGTTTACCTATAGATGAGTGGCCAGACAATGGGAGTGGATGGCCAGAGGCTACAGATCAGTATGGGTACTTTGTTTTGAAGCTGCTGGGGGGTTTGTGCCTTGTTTACCTATAGATGAGTGGCCAGACAATGGGAGTGGATGGCCAGAGGCTACAGATCAGTATGGGTACTTTGTTTTGAAGCTGCTGGGGGGTTTGTGCCTTGTTTACCTATAGATGAGTGGCCAGACAATGGGAGTGGATGGCCAGAGGCTACAGATCAGTATGGGTACTTTGTTTTGAAGCTGCTGGGGGGTTTGTGCCTTGTTTACCTATAGATGAGTGGCCAGACAATGGGAGTGGATGGCCAGAGGCTACAGATCAGTATGGGTACTTTGTTTTGAAGCGGCTGGGGGGTTTGTGCCTTGTTTACCTATAGATGAGTGGCCAGACAATGGGAGTGGATGGCCAGAGGCTACAGATCAGTATGGGTACTTTGTTTTGAAGCTGCTGGGGGGTTTGTGCCTTGTTTACCTATAGATGAGTGGCCAGACAATGGGAGTGGATGGCCAGAGGCTACAGATCAGTATGGGTACTTTGTTTTGAAGCTGCTGGGGGGTTTGTGCCTTGTTTACCTATAGATGAGTGGCCAGACAATGGGAGTGGATGGCCAGAGGCTACAGATCAGTATGGGTACTTTGTTTTGAAGCTGCTGGGGGTTTGTGCCTTGTTTACCTATAGATGAGTGGCCAGACAATGGGAGTGGATGGCCAGAGGCTACAGATCAGTATGGGTACTTTGTTTTGAAGCTGCTGGGGGGTTTGTGCCTTGTTTACCTATAGATGAGTGGCCAGACAATGGGAGTGGATGGCCAGAGGCTACAGATCAGTATGGGTACTTTGTTTTGAAGCTGCTGGGGGGTTTGTGCCTTGTTTACCTATAGATGAGTGGCCAGACAATGGGAGTGGATGGCCAGAGGCTACAGATCAGTATGGGTACTTTGTTTTGAAGCGGCTGGGGGGTTTGTGCCTTGTTTACCTATAGATGAGTGGCCAGACAATGGGAGTGGATGGCCAGAGGCTACAGATCAGTATGGGTACTTTGCGCTCCCCGAGTGGAAAGGTCTAGCTAAGTGTTCTGTCAGCAAGGCCTGGAATAAAAACAACAGGACTGTCATGATTAATGTGCATTAGACAATAATACTAACACATTGTAAGCAGTGCAAGGCTTATAATGCATTACGCATTACCTGTATGTGTAAAGTCTGACAAAGTGTTAAAACATATGTGACCCGATTATACAGAATGTATGACTATATTATGACCCGTTCTGTTTCTGTGTTCACAGAAGTAGTTCATGTTGTTGATCATGTATAATCATGTACAAGATGTCTTCATAAAGTCAGAGTGTTTGAAAGACAAAATGAGGTAATCTTTTGAATGAGGGTGACATATTGTCAAATAAAGTTAGTATATTCTTCTTTTATTCAGACTATTTCATATCCGGAACATCACTCTGTTTAATTGGCTTAACCTTTGGGTTTGAACCGCGCCCCATCCAGTCAATGTATCAACAGTCTTACTCTGTATAGGTTAATTGCTGTATCTAAAAGTTAGTCTATTTCTCTAGGCCCTCGCCTATCCCAAAAGTCCATTTACTCAACATTGTCTTGTTTGTGTCTTCCATGTTGTTGCCGGCCGCAAAACACGCGGAAGGCGACTTCTGACAATTCAAACACCATTTAGCCCGGTGAAAAGTGGCGGCGACCAGAAGCACCTTATTCAGCGATACGCCGGGAAGCCGGCCAGGTCCGCTGTGGTTCAGGAAAGAATTGGACGGCAGCTTTATTCCCGCTTCTTTGCTTCTTTCTCCCTCGCCTCCGTTTAGGCCTCGGGAGTTTGAGCCAGGAGGAGAGAAGGGGAGAAGAGAGAATACTTTACCAGGAGTTTGGGGAGCAATAGTCAGGTTCAGGAGGTTTTGGGCTTTGGCAGATCTACTGTTTAGCTCAAGGAAGTTGCAGATAGCTTGTGTCATGGTGTGTATCGCTCCCTCTCTCAATTCAATTCCATTATTGGCATAACGTAACAATGTACATATTGCCAAAGCATATTTTGGTTATTTCAAAATTTCAAAATCAAAATTGTCAAAGGGACAACAGTAACAACAATAACCAAGGGTCAAAATAACCACACATTCAACAATAACAGTAAGTATACAGTAGAGTACATGTGCAGGATGATTGGTCTGTCAGACACTGTCCCTCAACTTATGGCAGGCAGCAATGTAGTGTGCTGCCAACCCGCATCTCTCTCTGCATCTCTCTCTGCATCTCTCTCTGCATCTCTCCCTCTCTCTCTCTCTCTCTCTCTCTCTCTCTCTCTCTCTCTCTCTCTCTCTCTCTCTCTCTCTCTCTCTCTCTCAAAAATCCCAGAACCACACGGGGGGACCTAGTGAATGACCTGCAGAGAGCTGGGACCAAAGTAACAAAGCCTACCATCAGTAACACACTACGCACTTGCTAGAGAGCTTTTGGATGATCCAGAAGAAGATTGGGAAATGTCATATGGTCAGATGAAACCAAAACTTAAACTTTTTGGTAAAAACTCAACTCGTCATGTTTGGAGGACAAAGAATGCTGAGTTGCATCCAAAGAACACCATACCTACTGTGAAGCATGGGGGTGGACACATCATGCTTTGGGGCTGTTTTTCTGCAAAGGGACCAGGACGACTGATCCGTGTAAAGGAAAGAAGGAATGGGGCCATGTATCGTGAGATTTTGAGTGAAAACTTCCTTCCATCAGCAAGGGCATTGAAGATAAAACGTGGCTGGGTCTTTCAGCATGACAATGATCCCAAACAAACCGCCCGGGCAACAAAGGAGTGGCTTCGTAAGAAGCATTTCAGGGTCCCGGTGTGGCCTAACCAGTCTCCAGATCTCAACCCCATAGAAAATCTTTGGAGGGAGTTGAAAGTCCGTGTTGCCCAGCAACAGCCACAAAACATCACTGCTCTAGAGGAGATCTGCATGGAGGAATGGGCCAAAATACCAGCAACAGTGTGTAAAAACCTTGTGAAGACTTACAGAAGATGTTTGACCTCTGTCATTGCCAACAAAGGGTATATAACAAAGTAGTGAGATTTTTTGTTTTTGTTTGTCTTTTGTTATTCACCAAATACTTATTTTCCACCATCATTTGCAAATAAATTCATAAAAAATCATACAATGTGATTTTCTGGATGTTTTTTCTCATTTTGTCTGTCATAGTTGAAGTGTAGCTACGATGAAAATTACAGGCCTCTCTCACCTTTTAAGTGGGAGAACTTGCACAGTTGGTGGCTGACTAAATACTTTTTTGCCCCACTGTATTTGTTCTATTAATAAACGGAACTAAAGTTAACGTGTTGTCAGCGGGCCTCCGTGGTAGGGTAGTAAGAGAAGAGGAGGTGGGGAGGGTGTACAAGCACGACACGGAGAGGAGAAGTAACAACGTGTTGTCAGCGGGCCTTCGTGGTAGGGTAGTAAGAGAAGAGGAGGTGGGGAGGGTGTACAAGCACGACACGGAGAGGAGAAGTAACAACGTGTTGTCAGCGGGCCTCCGTGGTAGGGTAGTAAGAGAAGAGGAGGTGGGGAGGGTGTACAAGCACGACACGGAGAGGAGAAGTAACAACGTGTTGTCAGCGAGCCTTCGTGGTAGGGTAGTAAGAGAAGAGGAGGTGGCGACGGTGTACAAGCACGACACGGAGAGGAGAAGTAACAACGTGTTGTCAGCGGGCCTCCGTGGTAGCGTAGTAAGAGAAGAGGAGGTGGGGAGGGTGTACAAGCATGACACGGAGAGGAGAAGTAACAACGTGTTGTCAGCGGGCCTCCGTGGTAGGGTAGTAAGAGAAGAGGAGGTGGCGACGGTGTACAAGCACGACACGGAGAGGAGAAGTAGCGGTGACACATGACAGACCTGCCCCCCCCCTTCTTATTCATGTCAAAGGCTCTTTCCCTGGCCCCAGTCACATGGTCACATGCCACGTCCTGTCTGGCCAATAGACCCCTCGCGTCTCGGGAAAACCACAGGCAATCTATCTTTTTCCCCCTTGTGGCTCCAGCGAAACCCCCAAACCTCTGACTACTACACCCCTACATCCACGTACGGTTCCTCTAGGCAGATTTGGATCTGGAGAGGGGAGGTGCAAGGGGGAAGGAGAAAAGGAGAAGAAGGTACGATCGCTGGGCAGTAAATTGTCTTGCCAATCAATCTTTCCCAGTGGCCCTTGATGAAAAACAAACTTGCTCCCTCCCATTTTACCTGACCTCTTCCACAGTGGTCTATTAGGAGGGGGTCTGACAGTCAGTGTGGAACAACAACACAGGAGATTAAACATCCAGGGTAGAGGGTAAGAGTCAGGAGTTGAAAGAAGGGTCTTTAAAGGAAGGGGAGCACCTTCAACATACTGGTCACCGGCCACAGGGCCTAGTTGAGTCTGTTCGGTGACACACACACACACACACACACACAGACAGATACACGGCCATGCACACATATTCCCACACACAGAGTGTGGATTCCTTTCTACAGTCTAGCATTTGTTAGCTGTCAGGTTGGGAGGTATCTTACTTGGCCGTTGGGAATGATGACTGACTCATCTGTTGTTTTATAGAAGTCTGGATAGGTGGGGTAGGGTGTTGTGGGGACGGATGAAGGGGTAGTGGAGGCTAGAGCAGCCTGGGTGGGTGGTTAGCGCCGGGTGACAATGTCTGGCTCAGTGATGCAGATAACTCTGGACCCAGTAATTTTTTTCTCAGCGAAATTGGGCAAAAATCCCATGACGGTCGGTGAGCAAAAATTACCTCCAAAACCATAGAAGGTATTAAGATGTCTCTGTCTCTCTGATCCATGGCCACCTCCTCCTCTGCACCCCATCCACTCCTTCTCCCCTTGTCTCTCACTCTTTAAGTCTGGGACTTGGGCCAAGTGCCACCAAGGACACAACAGGGCTAATAAATCATCCTCCTTTCAACATCTGCCGGGCCCCCAGAAAGGGCTACTCCTCATGAAGATGGACCCTTGGCTTTCTTCCTCTACCGAGCGCCCCAGCCCGGAAGACACAAAACCCGCATTGTTCCATGTCCAAGTGAAGAAGAGACCCTCTTTTTCTCCCACATGACAAAAGCCATCTCAAGCCAAGATGTGGGCTGCCAGCGGAGAGGCCTGGGCCCAGGCGGGGTGCCCTCACTGTCCCTCCCCCGGTTCCTCCCGCCCATCCCTGCTTCTCTCCCTCCGCCTTCTGCTTTTAATACTCTCCTCCTGTAGGTTCAGTCTCTCCGGTCACACCAGCCCCCTTTCATACTGCTGCACTCTCAACCTCTCTCCCTCTAGGCATAAAGACATCAAGTGCCAGGGAGAAGGAGGATGAAAAAGAAAATGGGCTGAATTGTCAGAAAGAGATATTAGACATGGCTGTCACTTTCCATTCCCAGCTCCTATTGTTCAGAGTATCATGGAAATAGATAAATAAACAGGCGCGAGGCTGAAATCTGGGTTCAGAAGCTTGATGTGTTATTCATTTTGAGAGAGAGAGAGAAAGAGAGAAAGAGAGAGAACTGCTGCTGCCAATTAAGGGAGAAGATAAAAGAACCACAGGTTTTAGATGTTGCTCCGTGGCCAAAGTGAAGCTAAGCTGTTCATCAGCTGCTCCTCTGTTGTTTCTTAAGACGGCGTAGATTTGGGATTGTGTGTGTGTGTGTGTGTGTGTGTGCATGACAGAGTAGGAAGGAGAGGATCTGGAAGTATTATGGGTAACTGTGCGATGAGCCTAAAGACACCTTGTCTTTAGGCTCATCGCACAGTTACCCATAATACTTCATTCTGCCTGAATGTGTGGCGCTCTTTCCCAGAACCCCGGACTCTCCCTCAACAACGGTGAGATCCACTCCAGGAAAGGACAGTGGGCCAGCCCGGCTAGCTAACATTCGCAAATCAACACCACCTCACAAAAGGAGAAAAATCACGCCATTTAGACTTATTTCAAGGGTGCATCCTGTGGTGGAAAGGACATTGTCCATCAGTCTGATGTTTCAGATCTTAGTCTAGATGGAGTGGCAGAGTGGAAATGGAAGGAATACTTTAGTGATGCGTGTTGTGGGAATAGACATAGAATCATGGCTGAAGTGTGAGAAAATAGGGACTGGAGACACCGATGGCAATGTATTACCGTTGTATCATTTCAAATAAAAGACTGTCGTTTGTAAATTGCAAGTACATCTCACTTACTTTGTCCTCCCACATAGGGCCATGCCTTTTTAGCCACGGTTTTATTGTACTGATCATCAGACTGAGAAAATAGATGTTTTATGACAGCGAAGCCATAACTCATTCTCTTCTGAAGAGTGCCACTCCATTTTAGACTCCATAAACCCAATACTCTGGGGTTCCTATACACAGTAAGCTTGCTTGCTTCTCTCTACCTCTAGTGCGTGTGTGAGAGTGTGTGTGTGTGTGTGCTCTCTTTTTCCACAGACTTTTCCCCCTTTGCTCTGAACATGGAAATGATGGCACTAAGCTACACTGCTATGCTAATGTTTTCATTTGCACAAACCTGCTCAAGCAGGGAACAATGAACAGCGTTTACTGACAAGACACATGATGAATTAGTCAATTGGCGATACTACAATTTCTTTCCATTCATATTTTATTTTGAATTAAGTAAATGTAGCCTTGTAATTGATGTTTTTTGGAGACAGCGTATTATGCGAGTTAGAGACAGCGCATGTTACTGGTACTCTGATCATTTAGGCAGATCTAGACAGGAAAAAGCCTGTTTGGATTGAAGCTCTCTTATGTACCTCTTTCTCGTGTACTTTCTGAAACCTACTGGAAGTATACACCTCTGTGCTGATATGAATCCCCTGTTGAGAGTGCCGAAGCAAAACAAGTGAATCAAAAAACTACCAATCAGTTATTTATAAAGCTCTTTTTACATCAGTTGTTGTCACAAACTGCTTTTACAGAAAAAACTAAAACATATTAAAATATGAAATGGTTCCTGTCATCCCTATCTGCTCCACTCAGCCAAAGATTCCTTTATAGCTCTTCTCTTAACCAACGAGAGCGTACAGGTCGCAATGGTGGGTAGTGTATGGGGTTTTGGTGACAAAACGGATGGCACTGTGATAGACTGCATCCAGTTTGTTGAGTAGAGTGTTGGAGGCTATTTTATAGATGACATCACCGAAGTCGAGGATCGGTAGGATGGTCAGTTTTACGAGGGTATGTTTGGCGGCATGTGTGAAGGATGCTTTGTTGCGATATAGGAAGCCGATTCTAGATTTAATTTTGGATTGGAGATGTTTAATGTGAGTCTGGAAGGAGAGTTTACAGTCTAACCAGACACCTAGGTATTTGTAGTTGTCCACGTATTCTAAGTCAGAGCCGTCCAGAGTAGTGATGCTGGACGGGCGAGCAGGTGTGGGCAGCGATCGATTGAAAAGCATGCATTTAGTTTTACTTGCGTTTAAGAGCAGTTGGAGGACACGGAAGGAGAGTTGAATGGCATTGAAGCTCGTCTGGAGGTTAGTTAACACAGTGTCCAAGGAGGGGCCAGAAGTATACAGAATGGTGTCTTCTGCGTAGAGGTGGATCAGAGAATCACCAGCAGCAAGAGCAACATCATTGATGTATACAGAAAAGAGAATCGGTCCGAGAATTGAACCCTGTGGCACACCCATAGAGACTGCCAGAGGCCCAGACAACAGACCCTCCGATTTGACACACTGAACTCTATTAGAGAAGTAGTTGGTGAACCAGGCGAGGCAATCATTTGAGAAACCAACTTGAGTGATGGCCTCGTAAAAACGTGTGTACATGACACCTGTCATCAACACCCGTGAAGTGGATCCATTGCGCCTATCATTATGTTACTTTGTGTGTAAAGTAGCACATTACAGCTAGAGTACTGTGTAAGGGCTGTGTCATACATAAAAAGTATTTAATAGACTGTGCACCATAAGTTACAATATATGGAGAGGCTAATGTAACCTTATGATAAACTAATAAACAACATACACCGACACATACTAAGATAGCTCAGAGATCGATACAGCGGATGGACTCAGGTGGCACTAGTACATGAATACTGCAACTAAAAACTGACAACATTGGTTTGCTGCACCTCCATATTAGATTTCAGCACAGTTGTAAGCAAACCTGCTTCTAGTCTAAGATCCACCACCATATTTTACAGTAGGTATTGGGTTCTTTTCTGCTTATTCATTCTCATTTTGACGCCAAACCCACCACTGGTGTGTCTGCCAATAAGAATGTTTTGATTGACAGAGTCGAAAGCCTTGGCCAGGTCGATGAATACGGCTGCACAGTAATGTCTCTTATCGATGGTGGTTATGATGTCGTTTAGAACCTTGAGCGTGGCTGAGGTGTACCCATGACCAGCTCTGAAACCAGATTGCATAGCAGAGAAGGTATGGTGGGATTCGAAATGGTCAGTAATCTGTTTGTTAACTTGGCTTTCGAAGACCTTAGAAAGACAGGGTAGGATAGATATAGGTCTGTAGAAGTTTGGGTCTAGAGTGTCACCCCCTTTGAAGAGTGGGATGACTGCGGCAGATTTCCAATCTTTGGGAATCTCAGACGATACGAAAGAGAGGTTGAACAGGCTAGTAATAGGGGTTGCAACAATTTCGGCAGATAATTTTAGAAAGAGAGGGTCCAGATTGTCTAGCCCGGCTGATTTGTAGGGGTCCAGATTTTGCAGCTCTTTCAGAACACCGGCTATCTGGATTTGGGTAAAGGAGAAATGGTGGGGGCTTTGGCGGGTTGCTGTGGAGGGTGCCGGGCAGTTGACCGGGGTAGGGATGTGGAAAGCATGGCCAGCCGTAGAGAAATGCTTATTGAAATGCTCAATTATAGCAGATTTATTGGTGGTGACAATGTTTCCTAGCCTCAGAGCAGTGGGCAGCTGAGAGGAGGTGCTTTTATTCTCCATGGACTTTACTGTGTCCCAGAACTTTTTTGAGTTAGTACTACAGTATGCAAATTTCTGTTTGAAAAAGCTTACCTTCGCTTTTCTAACTGCCTGTGTATAATGGTTTCTAGCTTCCCTGAAAAGCTGCATATCACGGGGGCTGTTCGATGCTAATGCAGGAAGCCATAGGATGTTTTTGTGTTGGTTAAGGGCAGTCAGGTCTGGGGAGAACCAAGGGCTATATCTCTTCCTGGTTCTACATTTCTTGAATGGGGCATGCTTATTTAAGATGGTTAGGAAGGCATTTAAAAAAAATAACCAGGCATCCTCTACTGACGGGATGAGATCAATATCCTTCTAGGATACCCCGGTCAGGTCGATTAGAAAGGTCTGCTCGCTGAAGTGTTTCAGGGAGCATTTGACAGTGATGAGTGGAGGTCGTTTGACCTCTGACCCATTACGGATGCAGGCAATGAGGCAGTGATCCCTGAGATCTTGGTTGAAGACAGCAAGAGGTGTATTTAGAGGGCAAGTTGGTTAGGATGATATCTATGAGGGTGCCCGTGTTTACGGCTTTGGGGAGGTACCTGGTAGGTAAATTGATAATTTGTGTGAGATTGAGGACATCAAGCTTAGATTGTAGGATGGCCGGGGTGTTAAGCATGTTCCAGTTTAGGTCGCCTAGCAGAACGAGCTCTGAAGATAGATGGGGGGCAATCAGTTCACATATGGTGTCCAGAGCACAGCTGGGGGCAGAGGGTGGTCTATAGCAGGCGGCAACGGTGAGAGACTTGTTTTTAGAGAGGTGGATTTTTAAAAGAAGTTCAAATTGTTTGAGTCCAGACCTGGATAGTAGGACAGAACTCTGCAGCCTATCTTTGCAGTAGATTGCAACACCGCCCCCTTTGGCTGTTCTATCTTGTCTGAAAATGTTGTAGTTAGGGCTGAACATTTTTGGTGGTCTTCCTAAGCCAGGATTTAGACACAGCTAGAACATCCGGGTTGGCAGAGTGTGCTAAAGCAGTGAATAAATCAAACTTAGGGAGGAGGCTTCTAATGTTAACATGCATGAAACCAAGGCTATTACGGTTACAGAAGTCATCAAAAGAGAGCTCCTGGGGAATAGGAGTGGAGCTAGGCACTGTAGGGCCTGGATTCACCTCTACATCACCAGAGGAAAAGAGGAGAAGTAGGATAAGGGTACGGCTAAAAGCAATGAGAATTGGTTGTCTAGAATGTCTGGAACAGAGAGTAAAAGGAGGTTTCTGGGGGCGATGAAATAGCTTCAAGGTATAATGTACAGACAACGATATGGTAGGATGTGAATACAGTGGAGGTAAACCTAGGTATTGAGTGATGAAGAGAGAGATATTGTCTCTAGAAACATCATTGAAACCAGGAGATGTCATCGCATGTGTGGGTGGTGGAACTAATAGGTTGGGTAAGGTATAGTGAACAGGACTAGAGGCTTTACAGTGAAATAAGCCAATAAACACTAACCAGAACAGTAATGGACAAGGCATATTGACATTAAGGAGAGGCATGCTTAGTCGAGTGATCAAAAGGGTCCAGTGAGTAGTGAGGTTGGTTGGGGTCTAGGCGATTCAGAAAGCTAGCCGGGCCATCGGTAGCATGCTAGCATAGGTTGGAGGTTTGTTTTTAGCCACCTCGTGCGTTTCCGTCGGTAGGATTAGTGGGGTTCCGTGTGGTAGAGGGGATCAATCGAATTCGCAAAAAAAAATAAAAAATAGATATAGTTATAGAGGTCCACGAAGAAAAAATAAATAATAATAAATAAATAAAAAAATGTGTTTGAGCATGGTGTGTTTATTCAAGTTACGCCGTTTTTTTCTCCATCAACAAGGGTTACGATTTCGAATGTAGCACCGTTTATTCCCAATGAGCTATTGGAGCACAAGTTATTGTGGTTTGGCCCAGCTCTGAAACAGGTGATTTTGTTTCGGCGACAGGTGTTTATGTTTTTGAACTCACCGGAGCAGACTTTGGAGTTATCCTTTAATATCAAGGATGACAACAGACTGTATATGGCTAGTACAGGAATATGCTAGTACAGGAAGTATATATGTGCTAGTACAGGAAGTCAACAGTGTTTTGAGTTTGGGGATGTTGGACATAAGCCATAAGGGTTCAGGTGGAGCTAGGCTCCCAGGTAGTGGAGGAGATGTCCATTATGAGTAATGGGGTTCAGGTGGAGCTAGTCTCCCAGGTCGTGGAGGAGATGTCCATTATGAGTAATGGGGTTCAGGTGGAGCTAGGCTCCCAGGTAGTGGAGGAGATGTCCATTATGAATAATGGGGTTCAGGTGGAGCTAGGCTCCCAGGTAGTGGAGGAGATGTCCATTATGAGTAATGGGGTTCAGGTGGAGCTAGTCTCCCAGGTCGTGGAGGAGATGTCCATTATGAGTAATGGGTACAGGGGAGGGTTCAGGTGGAGCTAGTCTCCGAGGTAGTGGAGGAGATGTCCATTATGAGTAATGGGTACAGGGGAGGGTTCAGGTGGAGCTAGTCTCCGAGGTAGTGGAGGAGATGCCCAGTACGAGTAATGGGGTACAGGAGAGGGTTCAGGTGGAGCTAGTCTCCCAGGTAGTGGAGGAGATGTCCATTATGAGTAATGGGGTGCAGGAGGGGGTTCAGGTGGAGCTAGTCTCCCAGGTCATGGAGGAGGTGTCCATTATGAGTAATGGGGTACAGGAGAGGGTTCAGGTGGAGCTAGTCTCCCAGGTCGTGGAGGAGATGTCCATTATGAGTAATGGGTACAGGGGAGGGTTCAGGTGGAGCTAGTCTCCGAGGTAGTGGAGGAGATGCCCAGTACGAGTAATGGGGTACAGGAGAGGGTTCAGGTGGAGCTAGTCTCCCAGGTAGTGGAGGAGATGTCCATTATGAGTAATGGGGTGCAGGAGGGGGTTCAGGTGGAGCTAGTCTCCCAGGTCATGGAGGAGGTGTCCATTATGAGTAATGGGGTACAGGAAGGGGTTCAGGTGGAGCTAGTCTCCCAGGTAGTAGAGGACATGCCCAGTACGAGTGATGGGGTGCAAGTGGGGAGTGTTGAGAGGGATGTGTCAGAGGGGAGTCAGGGGTCCAGGGCCTCAGTTGAGGAGGATCAGGAGAAGGATATGAACATGTCTGTGGATATGATAGCAGCTGGGGAGTGTTGAGAGGGATGTGTCAGAGCGGAGTCAGGGGTCCAGGGCCTCAGTTGAGGAGGATCAGGAGAAGGATATGAACATGTCTGATATCCCTGTTGATGTAATAACAGCTGGCGTCGACTCAATTTACAATCTAGACGAGGTACATGGGTTCCTGGATCAGACTTCTGGGAAATCTGAGATTTCTTTGATGTTGCTAAGTTTGTGAGGTCAGCTGTGGTGTTACAGAAGACGGTGTGGTTAGACCAGTTGAGTGAGCAGAAGCGTTTCCTCTTGAGGAAATGTGTTACTGCTGTCATGGCAGCAAAAGGTGGTGGGAAACGTGGTTTGGTTCAGAGACAATTAAAACTATGATGATCATGCCTCATAGGGTGTGTTTTTCCCTTTGGTTACTTCTGCTTTCCTTTCTCTGTTCTATATGGAGGTACTAAGGGGAGGCTCTCTCAATATTAATGGGGTAAGGGACAGGAAGAAGAGGGCTTGGGTATTAGAAGCAATAAAACAGAAAATGTTTCATGTCGTTTTTCTACAGGAGATACATAGTGATGAGGCCAATGAGGTTGACTAGGGTATGTGGTGGGAGGGGCAGCATATACTCACTCATTCATTGTACTAACTTCAGTACTGGGGTGGCGATTTTGTTTTCCTTAGGCTTAGAGGTGACTGTGGTATCTACAACAGAGATTGCCAAGGGTCAGGTTTTATTGGTCAAGGCGGATGTTTTGTTGAATGTTTTTTTGAATGTTTATGCTCCTAATAAAGGGAACCTTAAGACAGTGTGACCAAGAGGGGTTTATGGTTTTAGGGGGGGGGCTGGAACTGGACAGTGGATTTTGCTGTTGATCGCACTGCTGAAGAACCTCACCTTCGGTCAGCAATTCGTCTGTCTGGTCTATTAACTGCGTTTGAGCTTTCTGATGTGTGAAGAGTAAGAAATGCCAATGTTAGGCATCAGTACACATGGCTAAAAGTTCATGTTGTGTCAGTGCAGCAAGGTTAGACAGGTTGTATTTATCTGAGCACTATTGTGGTAGGGTTGTAGGTGTGACATTATTCCTGTGGGTTTTTCTGATCACCATATTGTTACCAGCGGTGGATCACCAATTGTCATACTTGATTCTAAACAACGTTTGCCATGTTTCTGTCGATATTATGGAGTTAATTTGGAAAAAAGTTTTCGTTTTTTTTTTCTTAGCCAAACGTGATGAACAAAACGGAGCGATTTCTCTTTTTTTTTTATTTTTTAAATATATATTTTTGGAAAATCTGAACATTTGCTATCTAACTGAGTCTCCTCATTGAAATGAGGATGTTTTCAATGATGAGACTCTCAGTTAGATAGCAAATGTTCAGTTTTTCCAAAAAGATTATTTGTGTAAGAGAAATAGCTCCGTTCTGTTCATCACGTTAGGCCAAGAAAAAGACCGGAAAATGCAGTCACTTACAACGCCGAACCTTTTCCAAATTAGCTCCATAATATCGACAGAAACATGGCAAACGTTGTTTAGAATCAATCCTCAAGGTGTTTTTCACAATTCTATTCAATGAAAAATAATTCTTGGCATTCGGTTTCTCATCAGAGTCAAACGGAAAAATACTGCAGCTGGAGATTACGCAATAATTGCGACGGAGGACACCAAGCGACCACCTGGTAGAAGTAGTCTCTTATGGTCAATCTTCCAATGATATGCCTACAAATACGTCACAATGCTGCAGACACCTTGGGGAAAAAGTGGAAAATGTAAGCTGACTCCTAGTTCCTCCACAGCCATATAAGGAGTCATTGCCATGAGGCGGTTTCAAAAAATGCGGCACTTCCTTCTTGAAATTTAATCTTGGTTTCGCCTGTAGCATCAGTTCTGTGGCACTCACAGACAATATCTTTGCAGGTTTGGAAACGTTAGAGTGTTTTCTATCCAAAGCTGTCACTTATATGCATAGTCGAGCATCTTGTCGTGACAAAATATTGCGCTTAAAATGGGAACATTTTTTATCCAAAAATGAAATACCGCCCCTAGAGTTCCAAGAGGTTTTTGAGTCCTTGAGACAATGGTGGGAGGTTGGGAAGGCAGATGTACTTGTCTTTTGTCAACAGGTTACTGCTTATTATTCATGTTAAAGAGACTAACAGGGCCGTTGAACAGGTCATCAAATCTATTGAATTGAAGATGCTCAGTCAGAACCCCGGATTAGTCATGAATTTACAGGACAAGAGACATGAACTGAGGTAATTTCTTCATGAAAGAGTGAAGGGTGTCTTGATTAGGTCTCGCTCTGCTACCCTCAAGGATGTGGATGCTCTTAGCATTTTACCCACTAGGGCAGTCTACATTACAACACAAACAGACGGTCTGCCTTTGTCTCCCTGATGGGAAGGTGACCACGGATGACGGTGAGATGTGCCAACATGCCATGGATTTCTACTCTGTCCTCTATAAGGCGGAGGATTGTGATTCTCTGTGTACTGAACAGTTGTTACATCGACTTCCTCAATTGTCCCTGAGCAGAGAGCTGCTACATTACTCTGCAGGAGCTGTCCACAGCCGTTATGTAGCTCTCATCAGGCCGAGTCGCTGGCATCGATGGTTTACCATCTGAGTTCTATAAGCACTTTTGGGGGTCTATTGGGGAGGACTTTTATGAAGTGGTGTGTGAATCTTTTCACAAGGGTTCTCTTCCTGTATCCTGTCAATGTGCTGTGCTTTCATTGTTGCCAAAAAAGGTGGATTTGGCTCTTTTAAACAACTGCCGACCTGTTGCATTGCTGTGTGCAGAATAGAAAATTATATTTAAGTGTTTTTCAGGTTGAAGAGTATCTGGGGCTGGTTTTTGAGCTGCCCCATCCCTGTCCAAAGGGGCATCAGGCAAGGATGCCCAATTTCAGGACAGCTATATTGTCTTGCAATTGAACCAATGTTTTGTTGTCTGCGTGTCTGCGTGTGCAGATGACATGACAGTTTTTATTACAGGGGGTGAGGATGTTAAGGTTCTCTCAAACGCTGTAAGTGTGTATGAGAGGGCCTCCACAGCTAGAGTGATTTGGGGAAAAGAGTGAATCTCTTTGGGCAGGTCAGCTTCAGATAGGGTCCACTCCACAGTTACCAGGGGGCTTCAGTAGGGCAGAGATGGGATGAATACTTTTTTTGGGGGGGTCTCCGATGTCTTTCAAAAAAACAACTGCGAGGGTGTAGTGGAGAAGGTGCCAGATTGTCTAGGTGGAAATGGGTGCTACTCCAACTGTTTGATAGGGGAAGGATGCTGGTAGCTAATAACCTAGCCACATCTACCCTGTGGCACAGACTAATGATTTTACAGCCTTATACAAGAGCTTCAGAGGACCCTTGTCAATTTCTTCTGGTCTGTATCTGCCACTGCACAAGGGTGGGCAAGGCCCGGTGGACATTTCTTCTAGGATTATGGCTTTCAGGCTTCAAGCTTTCAGGCTTCAAGCAGCCCAGAGACTGTTGCACGGTGACGGTTCTAGCTGGGTGGATATACAT
The DNA here is from genome assembly GCF_002021735.2 of Oncorhynchus kisutch. Classification (NCBI taxonomy): domain Eukaryota; kingdom Metazoa; phylum Chordata; class Actinopteri; order Salmoniformes; family Salmonidae; genus Oncorhynchus; species Oncorhynchus kisutch. The sequence continues at coordinate 1,411,391 of NC_034197.2, read as the reverse complement.
CGACACATCGATGAGGAAAGCGGGCTGTTCGAGCTTAGACAAGCACCTATTCCTCTCAAAGCTAGAGGAGCCTGACTCCATTCTATGAGTCTTATGCAAGCTTGGAGAGTTTTGGACATGTCACGTAAGGCCGGCATGTCACTGTCATCTAGTCCCGTGCTATGGGTTTAGCCAGCCTATGTTCATGCCTGTTAGGTGTGGGGTGTGCCAGGCTGGGTCATCTGATGCATGGCACTGTCATCCAGTCCCGTGGGTTTAGCCAGCCTACGTTCATGCCTGTTAGGTGTGAGGTGTACCAGGCTGGGTCATCTGATGTGGAGCAGGAGCAGATCTGGGAGAAAGAACGGGGATCCGATCATCTTGTCTACTGAGGAATGTCGTAGCTGAGGTCCTTGCCAGTACTTCATCGGCAGTATGTGACTGATACTTTCAACTCTGATTGGTGGACGGAGGGTCTGGATGATGTTTTCCCTGTGCTGAATGTTAGTGCATTAGAGGAGGACGTGGGGATGCTGCCTTCCTTCGATACCCCGGAGCTGGGGGAGTTCAAGGAGGTGGGAAAGAAGGCCATGTAGATAATATGTGTAAAAGTGTCCCGTGCTTCTTCCCTGGAAGGGGTCAAATCGGTGTGATGGGCGGTTGTGTTGGGTCCAGGTGCCTCCCCATAAGGCTTTTGGCGATCATTATACAAACTGCCTACTGATAAGAGGACAACCTCCAATGGATGATAATACATGGAGCTATAGCCACCAACATCCATCTAAAAACACCTGGATCCTACTGTTGGGGAGGGGTGTCCATTCTGCATCTCCTACACCTGGATCCTACTGTTGGGGGAGGGGTATCCATTCTGCATCTCCTACACCTGGATCCTACTGTTGGGGGAGGGGTGTCCATTCTGCATCTCCTATACCTGGATCCTACTGTTGGGGGAGGGGTGTCCATTCTGCATCTCCTATACCTGGATCCTACTGTTGGGAGAGGGGTGTTCATTCTGTGCTGAGTCTGAAACTCATCTGTTCTGACAGTGTCCCAGGTTGGTGGGGATGATTGACCTGATCACTAGTTGGTTCTCAGCTCTGGGAGAGGTTTCCTCTTCCCAACAGTTAACATGTGGGTTAAAGTACAGGTTTCATTGAAGGGTGTAGTTCTCTTGTTATTATTAATTGATGATAAACCATGTTATTGTTTGTTTGAATATTTATTGTGCTGTGGGTTTCCAGTGTGTCATATTATATATATACAGTGTTCTAACAATGTACAAATGGTTAAAGGACACAAGATAAAATAAATAAGCATAAATATGGGTTGTATTTACAATGGTGTTTGTTCTTCACTGGTTTCCCTTTTCTCGTGGCAACAGGTCACACATCTTGCTGCTGTGATGGCACACTGTGGAATTTCACCCAGTAGATATGGGAGTTTATCAAAATTGGATTTGTTTTCAAATTCTTTGTGGATCTGTGTAATCTGAGGGAAATATGTCTCTCTAATATGGTCATACATTGGGCAGGAGGTTAGGAAGTGCAGCTCAGTTTCCACCTCATTTTGTGGGCAGTGAGCACATAGCCTGTCTTCTCTTGAGAGCCATGTCTGCCTACGGCGGCCTTTCTCAAAAGCAAGACTATGCACACTGAGTCTGTACATTGTCAAAGCTTTCCTTAATTTTGGGTCAGTCACAGTGGTCAGGTATTCTGCCGCTGTGTACTCTCTGTGTAGGGCCAAATAGCATTCTAGTTTGCTCAGTTTTTTTGTTAATTCTTTCCACTGTGTCAATTAATTATCTTTTTGTTTTCTCGTGATTTGGTTGGGTCTAATTGTGCTGCTGTCCTGGGGCTCTGTAGGGTGTGTTTGTGTTTGTGAACAGAGCTCCAGGACCAGCTTGTTTAGGGGACTCTTCTCCAGGTTCATCTCTCTGTAGGTGATGGCTTTGTTATGGAAGGTTTGGGAATCGCTTCCTTTTAGGTGGTTATACGTCTCTTTTCTGGATTTTGATCATTAGTGGGTATCGGCCTAATTCTGCTCTGCATGCATTATTTGGTGTTCTACGTTGTACACTGAGGATATTTTTGCAGAATTCTGCGTGCAGAGTCTCAATTTGGTGTTTGTCCCATTTTGCGATGTCTTGGTTGGTGAGCGGACCCCAGACCTCACAACCATAAAGGGCAATGGGCTCTATGACAGATTCAAGTATTTTTAGCCAAATCCTAATTGGTATGTTGAAATGTATTTCTCTCTCGCTCTCGCTCTCTCTCTCTCTCTCTCTCTCGTGCTCTCCCTCTTGCGCTCTCTCTCTCGCTCTCTCGCTCTCTCGCTCTCTCCATGGGAAACAATGAGCAGCAGCAACATGCCCTATCTGTCTGTTGGCCTGTAACGGATACTCTGAGGGGATGGGTCAGCCCAGATTACTCCCTGGGCTCTGATAAAGTGGGATTCCTGTCTGGCCCCTCAAACCCAGACAACATTAGTGGCACTGTTTTCTCTGTCCCCTGTGAAGCAAACACACTCACCCATTGGCCAATATGGCTAATATAACCCAGTTTCTGTGTTTATTTCTCTGGTATGATGGAAGCAGTAGCACACGGACACTCCCTTAGTTTGCCCGTACACCCCTACATCTCATGTCCAGCCCCCTCCCTCACTCAGAGCCCATCAGCAGCGGTAGTGGTGTGTCTTATCTAGGCAGGGTGGCCCAGCTAGGCGATAGCACTGTTAACACGGCTAATGTGAGGCAGGGGTTTCAGAGAGGAGAGCTGCCTCCTATCACCAGGAGTGACTGAGCAGCTGGGGTCAAGGGCTTTTGACTGTGTTCCTTCATAGCCTGTCCACACGGATGAATTCTCTCTCATCACGACTTGGCTCGCTTTCAGGCCGTTTCTTCACGCACTGTGTTCCTTCATAGCCTGTCCACACGGATGACTTCTCTCTCATCACGTCTTGGCTCGCTGTCAGGCCGTTTCTTCACGCACTGTGTTCCTTCATAGCCTGTCCACACGGATGACTTCTCTCTCACCACGACTTGGCTCGCTGTCAGGCCGTTTCTTCACGCACTGTGTTCTTTCTTTGCCTGTCCATACGGACGACTTCTCTCTCACCACGTCTTGGCTCGCTGTCAGGCCATTTCTTCACGCACTGTGCTATTTCATAGCCTGTCCACACGGATGACTTCTCTCTCATCACGTCTTGGCTCGCTGTCAGGATGTTCCTTCACGTACTGTGTTCTTTCATAGCCTGTCCATGCTGACGACTTCTCTCTCACCACGTCTTGGCTCGCTGTCAGACCGTTTCTTCACGCACTTTGAATAAAGCTTGCACTGTGCTCTATCATAGCCTGTCCACACGGACGACTTCTCTCTCACCACGTCTTGGCTCGCTGTCAGGCCGTTTCTTCACACACTGTGATCTTTCATAGCCTGTCCACACGGACAACTTCTCTCTCACCACGTCTTGGCTCGCTGTCAGGCCGTTTCTTCACGCACTGTGTTCTTTCATTGCCTGTCCATACGGACGACTTCTCTCTCACCATGTCTTGGCTCGCTGTCAGGCCGTTTCTTCACGCACTGTGATCTTTCATAGCCTGTCCACACGGACGACTTCTCTCTCACCACGTCTTGGCTCGCTGTCAGGCCGTATCTTCACGCACTATATTCTTTCATAGCCTGTCCATACGGACGACTTCTCTCTCACCATGTCTTGTCTTGCTGTCAGGCCGTTTCTTCACGTACTGTGTTCTTTCATAGCCTGTCCATGCTGACGACTTCTCTCTCACCACGTCTTGGCTCGCTGTCAGGCCGTTTCTTCACGCACTATATTCTTTCATAGCCTGTCCATACGGACGACTTCTCTCTCACCATGTCTTGGCTTGCTGTCAGGCCGTTTCTTCACGTACTGTGTTCTTTCATAGCATGTCCATACGGACGACTTCTCTCTCACCACATCTTGGCTCGCTGTCAGGCTGTTCCTTCACGTACTGTGTTCTTTCATAGCCTGTCCATGCTGACGACTTCTCTCTCACCACGTCTTGGCTCGCTGTCAGACCGTTTCTTCACGCACTTTGAATAAAGCTTGCACTGTGCTCTATCATAGCCTGTCCACATGGACGACTTCTCTCTCACCACGTCTTTGCTCGCTGTCAGGCCGTTTCTTCACGCACTGTGATCTTTCATAGCCTGTCCACACGGACGACTTCTCTCTCACCACGTCTTGGCTCGCTGTCAGGCCGTTTCTTCACGCACTGTGTTCTTTCATTGCCTGTCCATACGGACGACTTCTCTCTCACCATGTCTTGGCTCGCTGTCAGGCCGTTTCTTCACGCACTGTGATCTTTCATAGCCTGTCCACACGGACGACTTCTCTCTCACCACGTCTTGGCTCGCTGTCAGGCCGTTTCTTCACGCACTGTGCTATTTCATAGCCTGTCCACACGGATGACTTCTCTCTCATCACGTCTTGGCTCGCTGTCAGGCCGTTTCTTCACGCACTATATTCTTTCATAGCCTGTCCACACGGATGACTTCTCTCTCATCAAGTCTTGGCTCGCTGTCAGGCCGTTTCTTCACGCACTGTGTTCCTTCATAGCCTGTCCACACGGTTGACTTCTCTCTCATCACATCTTGGCTCGCTGTCAGGCCGTTTCTTCACGCACTGTGTTCCTTCATAGCCTGTCCACACGGATGACTTCTCTCTCACCACGTCTTGGCTCGCTGTCAGGCCGTTTCTTCACGCACTGTGTTCTTTCATTGCCTGTCCATACGGACGACTTCTCTCTCACCACGTCTTGGCTCGCTGTCAGGCCATTTCTTCACGCACTGTGCTATTTCATAGCCTGTCCACACGGATGACTTCTCTCTCATCACGTCTTGGCTCGCTGTCAGGATGTTCCTTCACGTACTGTGTTCTTTCATAGCCTGTCCATGCTGATGACTTCTCTCTCACCACGTCTTGGCTCGCTGTCAGACCGTTTCTTCACGCACTTTGAATAAAGCTTGCACTGTGCTCTATCATAGCCTGTCCACACGGACGACTTCTCTCTCACCACGTCTTGGCTCGCAGTCAGGCCGTTTCTTCACGCACTGTGATCTTTCATAGCCTGTCCACACGGACGACTTCTCTCTCACCACGTCTTGGCTCGCTGTCAGGCCGTTTCTTCACGCACTGTGTTCTTTCATTGCCTGTCCATACGGACGACTTCTCTCTCACCATGTCTTGGCTCGCTGTCAGGCCGTTTCTTCACGCACTGTGATCTTTCATAGCCTGTCCACACGGACGACTTCTCTCTCACCACGTTTTGGCTCGCTGTCAGGCCGTTTCTTCACGCACTATATTCTTTCATAGCCTGTCCATACGGACGACTTCTCTCTCACCATGTCTTGGCTTGCTGTCAGGCCGTTTCTTCACGTACTGTGTTCTTTCATAGCCTGTCCATGCTGACGACTTCTCTCTCACCACGTCTTGGCTCGCTGTCAGGCCGTTTCTTCACGCACTATATTCTTTCATAGCCTGTCCATACGGACGATTTCTCTCTCACCATGTCTTGGCTCGCTGTCAGGCCGTTTCTTCACGTACTGTGTTCTTTCATAGCATGTCCATACGGACGACTTCTCTCTCACCACGTCTTGGCTCGCTGTCAGGCCGTTTCTTCACGCACTATATTCTTTCATAGCCTGTCCATACGGACGACCTCTCTCTCTCACCATGTCTTGGCTTGCTGTCAGGCCGTTTCTTCACGTACTGTGTTCTTTCATAGCATGTCCATACGGACGACTTCTCTCTCACCACATCTTGGCTCGCTGTCAGGCTGTTCCTTCACGTACTGTGTTCTTTCATAGCCTGTCCATGCTGACGACTTCTCTCTCACCACGTCTTGGCTCGCTGTCAGACCGTTTCTTCACGCACTTTGAATAAAGCTTGCACTGTGCTCTATCATAGCCTGTCCACACGGACGACTTCTCTCTCACCACGTCTTTGCTCGCTGTCAGGCCGTTTCTTCACGCACTGTGATCTTTCATAGCCTGTCCACACGGACGACTTCTCTCTCACCACGTCTTGGCTCGCTGTCAGACCGTTTCTTCACGCACTTTGAATAAAGCTTGCACTGTGCTCTATCATAGCCTGTCCACACGGACGACTTCTCTCTCACCACGTCTTTGCTCGCTGTCAGGCCGTTTCTTCACGCACTGTGATCTTTCATAGCCTGTCCACACGGACGACTTCTCTCTCACCACGTCTTGGCTCGCTGTCAGGCCGTTATCTTCACGCACTATATTCTTTCATAGCCTGTCCATACGGACGACTTCTCTCTCACCATGTCTTGGCTTGCTGTCAGGCCGTTTCTTCACGTACTGTGTTCTTTCATAGCCTGTCCATGCTGACGACTTCTCTCTCACCACGTCTTGGCTCGCTGTCAGGCCGTTTCTTCACGCACTATATTCTTTCATAGCCTGTCCATACGGACGATTTCTCTCTCACCATGTCTTGGCTCGCTGTCAGGCCGTTTCTTCACGTACTGTGTTCTTTCATAGCATGTCCATACGGACGACTTCTCTCTCACCACGTCTTGGCTCGCTGTCAGGCCGTTTCTTCACGCACTATATTCTTTCATAGCCTGTCCATACGGACGACTACTCTCTCACCACGTCTTGGCTCGTTGTCAGGCCGTTTCTTCACGCACTATATTCTTTCATAGCCTGTCCATATGGACGACTTCTCTCTCACCACGTCTTGGCTCGCTGTCAGGCCGTTTCTTCACGCACTGTGTACTTTCTTTGCCTGTCCATACGGACGACTTCTCTCTCACCACGTCTTGGCTCGCTGTCAGGCCGTTTCTTCACGCACTGTGTACTTTCATTGTCTGTCCATACGGACGACTTCTCTCTCACCATGTCTTGGCTTGCTGTCAGGCCGTTTCTTCACGTACTGTGTTCTTTCATAGCATGTCCATACGGACGACTTCTCTCTCACCACATCTTGGCTCGCTGTCAGGCCGTTCCTTCACGCACTGTGCTCTTTCATAGCCTGTCCATACGGACGATTTCTCTCTCACCATGTCTTGGCTCGCTGTCAGGCCGTTTCTTCACGTACTGTGTTCTTTCATAGCATGTCCATACGGACGACTTCTCTCTCACCACGTCTTGGCTCGCTGTCAGGCCGTTTCTTCACGCACTGTGATCTTTCATAGCCTGTCCACACGGACGACTTCTCTCTCACCACGTCTTGGCTCGCTGTCAGGCCATTTCTTCACGCAGTGTGTTCTTTCATTGCCTGTCCATACGGACGACTTCTCTCTCACCATGTCTTGGCTCGCTGTCAGGCCGTTTCTTCACGCACTGTGTTCTTTCATTGCCTGTCCATACGGACGACTTCTCTCTCACCATGTCTTGGCTCGCTGTCAGGCCGTTTCTTCATGCACTGTGATCTTTCATAGCCTGTCCACACGGACGACTTCTCTCTCACCACGTCTTGGCTCGCTGTCAGGCCGTTTCTTCACGCACTGTGTACTTTCATTGTCTGTCCATACGGACGACTTCTCTCTCACCAAGTCTTGGCTCGCTGTCAGGCCGTTCCTACACGCACTGTGATCTTTTATAGCCTGTCCACACGGACGACTTCTCTCTCACTACGTCTTGGCTCGCTGTCAGGCCGTTTCTTCACGCACTGTGTTCTTTCATTGCCTTTCCATACGGACGACTTCTCTCTCACCATGTCTTGGCTTGCTGTCAGGCCGTTTCTTCACGTACTGTGTTCTTTCATAGCCTGTCCACATGGATGACTTCTCTATCACCACGTCTTGGCTCGCTGTCAGGCCGTTTCTTCACGCACTTTGAATAAAGCTTGCACTGTGTTCCTTCATAGCCTGTCCACACGGATGACTTCTCTCTCACCACGTCTTGGCTCGCTGTCAGGCCGTTTCTTCACGCACTGTGCTCTTTCATAGCCTGTCCACACGGACCACTTGTCTCTCATCACGTCTTGGCTCGCTGTCAGGTCGTTTATTCAAGCACTGTGTTCCTTCATAGCCTGTCCACACGGATAACTTCTCTATCTCCACGTCTTGGCTCGCTTTCAGGTCGTTTCTTCACGCACTGTGCTCTTTCATAGCCTGTCCACATGGACGATTTCTCTCTCACCATGTCTTGGCTCGCTGTCAGGCCGTTTCTTCACTTACTGTGTTCTTTCATAGCCTGTCCATACGGACGACTTCTCTCTCACCACGTCTTGACTCGCTGTCAGGCCGTTTCTTCACACACTGTGTACTTTCATTGTCTGTCCATACGGACGATTTCTCTCTCACCATGTCTTGGCTCGCTGTCAGGCCGTTTCTTCACGTACTGTGTTCTTTCATAGCATGTCCATACGGACGACTTCTCTCTCACCACGTCTTGGCTCGCTGTCAGGCCGTTTCTTCACGCACTATATTCTTTCATAGCCTGTCCATACGGACGACTTCTCTCTCACCATGTCTTGGCTTGCTGTCAGGCCGTTTCTTCACGCACTGTGCTCTTTCATAGCCTGTCCATACGGATGATTTCTCTCTCACCACGTCTTGGCTCGCTGTCAGGCCGTTTCTTCACGTACTGTGTTCTTTCATAGCATGTCCATACGGACGACTTCTCTCTCACCACGTCTTGGCTCGCTGTCAGGCCGTTTCTTCACGCACTATATTCTTTCATAGCCTGTCCATACGGACGACTTCTCTCTCACCATGTCTTGGCTTGCTGTCAGGCCGTTTCTTCACGTACTGTGTTCTTTCATAGCCTGTCCATACGGATGACTTCTCTCTCACCACGTCTTGGCTCGCTGTCAGGCCGTTTCTTCATGCACTGTGATCTTTCATAGCCTGTCCACACGGACGACTTCTCTCTCACCACGTCTTGGCTCGCTGTCAGGCCGTTTCTTCACGCACTGTGTACTTTCATTGTCTGTCCATACGGACGACTTCTCTCTCACCAAGTCTTGGCTCGCTGTCAGGCCGTTCCTACACGCACTGTGATCTTTTATAGCCTGTCCACACGGACGACTTCTCTCTCACCACGTCTTGGCTCGCTGTCAGGCCGTTTCTTCACGCACTATATTCTTTCATAGCCTGTCCATACGGACGACTTCTCTCTCACCATGTCTTGGCTTGCTGTCAGGCCGTTTCTTCACGTACTGTGTTCTTTCATAGCCTGTCCATGCTGACGACTTCTCTCTCACCACGTCTTGGCTCGCTGTCAGGCCGTTTCTTCACGCACTGTGTTCTTTCATAGCCTGTCCATGCTGACGACTTCTCTCTCACCACGTCTTGGCTCGCTGTCAGGCCGTTTCTTCACGCACTATATTCTTTCATAGCCTGTCCATACGGACGATTTCTCTCTCACCATGTCTTGGCTCGCTGTCAGGCCGTTTCTTCACGTACTGTGTTCTTTCATAGCATGTCCATACGGACGACTTCTCTCTCACCACGTCTTGGCTCGCTGTCAGGCCGTTTCTTCACGCACTATATTCTTTCATAGCCTGTCCATACGGACGACTACTCTCTCACCACGTCTTGGCTCGTTGTCAGGCCGTTTCTTCACGCACTATATTCTTTCATAGCCTGTCCATATGGACGACTTCTCTCTCACCACGTCTTGGCTCGCTGTCAGGCCGTTTCTTCACGCACTGTGTACTTTCTTTGCCTGTCCATACGGACGACTTCTCTCTCACCACGTCTTGGCTCGCTGTCAGGCCGTTTCTTCACGCACTGTGTACTTTCATTGTCTGTCCATACGGACGACTTCTCTCTCACCATGTCTTGGCTTGCTGTCAGGCCGTTTCTTCACGTACTGTGTTCTTTCATAGCATGTCCATACGGACGACTTCTCTCTCACTACGTCTTGGCTCGCTGTCAGGCCGTTTCTTCACGCACTGTGTTCTTTCATTGCCTTTCCATACGGACGACTTCTCTCTCACCATGTCTTGGCTTGCTGTCAGGCCGTTTCTTCACGTACTGTGTTCTTTCATAGCCTGTCCACATGGATGACTTCTCTATCACCACGTCTTGGCTCGCTGTCAGGCCGTTTCTTCACGCACTTTGAATAAAGCTTGCACTGTGTTCCTTCATAGCCTGTCCACACGGATGACTTCTCTCTCACCACGTCTTGGCTCGCTGTCAGGCCGTTTCTTCACGCACTGTGCTCTTTCATAGCCTGTCCACACGGACCACTTGTCTCTCATCACGTCTTGGCTCGCTGTCAGGTCGTTTATTCAAGCACTGTGTTCCTTCATAGCCTGTCCACACGGATAACTTCTCTATCTCCACGTCTTGGCTCGCTTTCAGGTCGTTTCTTCACGCACTGTGCTCTTTCATAGCCTGTCCACATGGACGATTTCTCTCTCACCATGTCTTGGCTCGCTGTCAGGCCGTTTCTTCACTTACTGTGTTCTTTCATAGCCTGTCCATACGGACGACTTCTCTCTCACCACGTCTTGACTCGCTGTCAGGCCGTTTCTTCACACACTGTGTACTTTCATTGTCTGTCCATACGGACGATTTCTCTCTCACCATGTCTTGGCTCGCTGTCAGGCCGTTTCTTCACGTACTGTGTTCTTTCATAGCATGTCCATACGGACGACTTCTCTCTCACCACGTCTTGGCTCGCTGTCAGGCCGTTTCTTCACGCACTATATTCTTTCATAGCCTGTCCATACGGACGACTTCTCTCTCACCATGTCTTGGCTTGCTGTCAGGCCGTTTCTTCACGCACTGTGCTCTTTCATAGCCTGTCCATACGGACGATTTCTCTCTCACCATGTCTTGGCTCGCTGTCAGGCCGTTTCTTCACGTACTGTGTTCTTTCATAGCATGTCCATACGGACGACTTCTCTCTCACCACGTCTTGGCTCGCTGTCAGGCCGTTTCTTCACGCACTATATTCTTTCATAGCCTGTCCATACGGACGACTTCTCTCTCACCATGTCTTGGCTTGCTGTCAGGCCGTTTCTTCACGTACTGTGTTCTTTCATAGCCTGTCCATACGGATGACTTCTCTCTCACCACGTCTTGGCTCGCTGTCAGGCCGTTTCTTCATGCACTGTGATCTTTCATAGCCTGTCCACACGGACGACTTCTCTCTCACCACGTCTTGGCTCGCTGTCAGGCCGTTTCTTCACGCACTGTGTACTTTCATTGTCTGTCCATACGGACGACTTCTCTCTCACCAAGTCTTGGCTCGCTGTCAGGCCGTTCCTACACGCACTGTGATCTTTTATAGCCTGTCCACACGGACGACTTCTCTCTCACCACGTCTTGGCTCGCTGTCAGGCCGTTTCTTCACGCACTATATTCTTTCATAGCCTGTCCATACGGACGACTTCTCTCTCACCATGTCTTGGCTTGCTGTCAGGCCGTTTCTTCACGTACTGTGTTCTTTCATAGCCTGTCCATGCTGACGACTTCTCTCTCACCACGTCTTGGCTCGCTGTCAGGCCGTTTCTTCACGCACTGTGTTCTTTCATAGCCTGTCCATGCTGACGACTTCTCTCTCACCACGTCTTGGCTCGCTGTCAGGCCGTTTCTTCACGCACTATATTCTTTCATAGCCTGTCCATACGGACGATTTCTCTCTCACCATGTCTTGGCTCGCTGTCAGGCCGTTTCTTCACGTACTGTGTTCTTTCATAGCATGTCCATACGGACGACTTCTCTCTCACCACGTCTTGGCTCGCTGTCAGGCCGTTTCTTCACGCACTATATTCTTTCATAGCCTGTCCATACGGACGACTACTCTCTCACCACGTCTTGGCTCGTTGTCAGGCCGTTTCTTCACGCACTATATTCTTTCATAGCCTGTCCATATGGACGACTTCTCTCTCACCACGTCTTGGCTCGCTGTCAGGCCGTTTCTTCACGCACTGTGTACTTTCTTTGCCTGTCCATACGGACGACTTCTCTCTCACCACGTCTTGGCTCGCTGTCAGGCCGTTTCTTCACGCACTGTGTACTTTCATTGTCTGTCCATACGGACGACTTCTCTCTCACCATGTCTTGGCTTGCTGTCAGGCCGTTTCTTCACGTACTGTGTTCTTTCATAGCATGTCCATACGGACGACTTCTCTCTCACCACATCTTGGCTCGCTGTCAGGCCGTTCCTTCACGCACTGTGCTCTTTCATAGCCTGTCCATACGGACGATTTCTCTCTCACCATGTCTTGGCTCGCTGTCAGGCCGTTTCTTCACGTACTGTGTTCTTTCATAGCATGTCCATACGGACGACTTCTCTCTCACCACGTCTTGGCTCGCTGTCAGGCCGTTTCTTCACGCACTGTGATCTTTCATAGCCTGTCCACACGGACGACTTCTCTCTCACCACGTCTTGGCTCGCTGTCAGGCCATTTCTTCACGCAGTGTGTTCTTTCATTGCCTGTCCATACGGACGACTTCTCTCTCACCATGTCTTGGCTCGCTGTCAGGCCGTTTCTTCACGCACTGTGTTCTTTCATTGCCTGTCCATACGGACGACTTCTCTCTCACCATGTCTTGGCTCGCTGTCAGGCCGTTTCTTCATGCACTGTGATCTTTCATAGCCTGTCCACACGGACGACTTCTCTCTCACCACGTCTTGGCTCGCTGTCAGGCCGTTTCTTCACGCACTGTGTACTTTCATTGTCTGTCCATACGGACGACTTCTCTCTCACCAAGTCTTGGCTCGCTGTCAGGCCGTTCCTACACGCACTGTGATCTTTTATAGCCTGTCCACACGGACGACTTCTCTCTCACTACGTCTTGGCTCGCTGTCAGGCCGTTTCTTCACGCACTGTGTTCTTTCATTGCCTTTCCATACGGACGACTTCTCTCTCACCATGTCTTGGCTTGCTGTCAGGCCGTTTCTTCACGTACTGTGTTCTTTCATAGCCTGTCCACATGGATGACTTCTCTATCACCACGTCTTGGCTCGCTGTCAGGCCGTTTCTTCACGCACTTTGAATAAAGCTTGCACTGTGTTCCTTCATAGCCTGTCCACACGGATGACTTCTCTCTCACCACGTCTTGGCTCGCTGTCAGGCCGTTTCTTCACGCACTGTGCTCTTTCATAGCCTGTCCACACGGACCACTTGTCTCTCATCACGTCTTGGCTCGCTGTCAGGTCGTTTATTCAAGCACTGTGTTCCTTCATAGCCTGTCCACACGGATAACTTCTCTATCTCCACGTCTTGGCTCGCTTTCAGGTCGTTTCTTCACGCACTGTGCTCTTTCATAGCCTGTCCACATGGACGATTTCTCTCTCACCATGTCTTGGCTCGCTGTCAGGCCGTTTCTTCACTTACTGTGTTCTTTCATAGCCTGTCCATACGGACGACTTCTCTCTCACCACGTCTTGACTCGCTGTCAGGCCGTTTCTTCACACACTGTGTACTTTCATTGTCTGTCCATACGGACGATTTCTCTCTCACCATGTCTTGGCTCGCTGTCAGGCCGTTTCTTCACGTACTGTGTTCTTTCATAGCATGTCCATACGGACGACTTCTCTCTCACCACGTCTTGGCTCGCTGTCAGGCTGTTTCTTCACGCACTATATTCTTTCATAGCCTGTCCATACGGACGACTTCTCTCTCACCATGTCTTGGCTTGCTGTCAGGCCGTTTCTTCACGCACTTTGCTCTTTCATAGCCTGTCCATACGGACGATTTCTCTCTCACCATGTCTTGGCTCGCTGTCAGGCCGTTTCTTCACGTACTGTGTTCTTTCATAGCATGTCCATACGGACGACTTCTCTCTCACCACGTCTTGGCTCGCTGTCAGGCCGTTTCTTCACGCACTATATTCTTTCATAGCCTGTCCATACGGACGACTTCTCTCTCACCATGTCTTGGCTTGCTGTCAGGCCGTTTCTTCACGTACTGTGTTCTTTCATAGCCTGTCCATACGGATGACTTCTCTCTCACCACGTCTTGGCTCGCTGTCAGGCCGTTTCTTCATGCACTGTGATCTTTCATAGCCTGTCCACACGGACGACTTCTCTCTCACCACGTCTTGGCTCGCTGTCAGGCCGTTTCTTCACGCACTGTGTACTTTCATTGTCTGTCCATACGGACGACTTCTCTCTCACCAAGTCTTGGCTCGCTGTCAGGCCGTTCCTACACGCACTGTGATCTTTTATAGCCTGTCCACACGGACGACTTCTCTCTCACCACGTCTTGGCTCGCTGTCAGGCCGTTTCTTCACGTACTGTGTTCCTTCATAGCCTGTCCACACGGATGACTTCTCTCTCACCATGTCTTGGCTTGCTGTCAGGCCGTTTCTTCACGCACTGTGATCTTTCATAGCCTGTCCACACGGACGACTTCTCTCTCACCACGTCTTGGCTCGCTGTCAGGCCGTTTCTTCACGCACTGTGCTCTTTCATAGCCTGTCCACACGGACCACTTGTCTCTCATCACGTCTTGGCTCGCTGTCAGGTCGTTTATTCAAGCACTGTGTTCCTTCATAGCCTGTCCACACGGATAACTTCTCTATCACCACGTCTTGGCTCGCTTTCAGGTCGTTTCTTCACGCACTGTGCTCTTTCATAGCCTGTCCATACGGATGACTTCTCTCTCACCTCGTCTTTGGCTTGCCGTTTCTTCACGCTCTGTGCTCTTTCATAGCCTGTCCACATGGATGACTTCTCTCTCACCACGTCTTGGCTCGCTGTCAGGTCGTTTCTTCACGCACTGTGTTCTTTCAGAGCCTGTCCATATGGACGACTTCTCTCTCACCACGTCTTGGCTCGCTGTCAGGCCGTTTCTTCACGCACTATGCTCTTTCATAGCCTGTCCACACGGACAACTTCTCTCTCACCACGTCTTGGCTCGCTGTCAGGCCGTTTCTTCACGCACTGTGGTCTTTCATAGCATGTCCACACGGATGACTTCTCTCTCATCACGTCTTGGCTCGCTGTCAGGTCGTTTCTTCAAGCACTGTGCTCTTTCATAGCCTGTCCATACGGACGATTTCTCTCTCACCATGTCTTTGCTCGCTGTCAGGCCGTTTCTTCACGTACTGTGTTCTTTCATAGCATGTCCATACGGACGACTTCTCTCTCACCACGTCTTGGCTCGCTGTCAGGCCGTTTCTTCACGCACTATATTCTTTCATAGCCTGTCCATACGGACGACTTCTCTCTCACCATGTCTTGGCTCGCTGTCAGGCCGTTTCTTCACGTACTGTGTTCTTTCATAGCATGTCCATACGGACGACTTCTCTCTCACCACGTCTTGGCTCGCTGTCAGGCCGTTTCTTCATGCACTGTGTTCTTTCATAGCCTGTCCACACGGATGACTTCTCTCTCACCACGTCTTGGCTCGCTGTCAGGCTGTTTCTTCACGCACTGTGATCTTTCATAGCCTGTCCACACGGACGACTTCTCTCTCACCACGTCTTGGCTCGCTGTCAGGCCGTTTCTTCACGCACTGTGTTCTTTCATTGCCTGTCCATACGGACGACTTCTCTCTCACGATGTCTTGGCTCGCTGTCAGGCCGTTTCTTCACGCACTGTGATCTTTCATAGCCTGTCCACACGGACGACTTCTCTCTCACCACGTCTTGGCTCGCTGTCAGGCCATTTCTTCACGCACTGTGTTCTTTCATTGCCTGTCCATACGGACGACTTCTCTCTCACCATGTCTTGGCTCGCTGTCAGGCCGTTTCTTCACGCACTGTGTTCTTTCATTGCCTGTCCATACGGACGACTTCTCTCTCACCATGTCTTGGCTCGCTGTCAGGCCGTTTCTTCACGCACTGTGTTCTTTCATAGCATGTCCATTCGGACGACTTCTCTCTCACCACATCTTGGCTCGCTGTCAGGCCGTTTCTTCACGTACTGTGTTCTTTCATAGCCTGTCCACACGGATGACTTCTCTATCACCACGTCTTGGCTCGCTGTCAGGCCTTTTCTTCACGCACTTTGAATAAAGCTTGCACTGTGTTCCTTCATAGCCTGTCCACACGGATGACTTCTCTCTCACCATGTCTTGGCTCGCTGTCAGGCCGTTTCTTCATGCACTGTGTTCCTTCATAGCCTGTCCACATGGATGACTTCTTTCTCACCACGTCTTGGCTCGCTGTCAGGCCGTTTCTTCACGCACTTTGAATAAAGCTTGCACTGTGTTCCTTCATAGCCTGTCCACACGGATGACTTCTCTCTCACCACGTCTTGGCTCGCTTTCAGGCCGTTTCTTCACGCACTTTGAATAAAGCTTGCACTGTGCTCTTTCATAGCCTGTCCATACGGACGACTACTCTCTCACCACGTCTTGGCTCGCTTTCAGGCCGTTTCTTCACGCACTTTGAATAAAGCTTGCACTGTGCTCTTTCATAGCCTGTCCATACGGACGACTTCTCTCCCACAACGTCTTGGCTCGCTGTCAGGCCGTTTCTTCACGCACTGTGCTCTTTCACCATGTCTTGGCTCGCTGTCAGGCCGTTTCTTCACGTACTGTGTTCTTTCATAGCCTGTCCACATGGACGATTTCTCTCTCACCATGTCTTGGCTCGCTGTCAGGCCGTTTCTTCACGCACTATATTCCTTCATAGCCTGTCCATACGGATGACTTCTCTCTCACCACGTCTTTGGCTTGCTGTCAGGCCGTTTCTTCACGCACTGTGCTCTATCATAGCCTGTCCACACGGATGACTTCTCTCTCATCACGTCTTGGCTCGCTGTCAGGCCGTTGCTTCAATCACTATATTCTTTCATAGCCTGTCCATACGGACGACTTCTCTCTCACCACGTCTTGGCTTGCTGTCAGGCCGTTTCTTCACACACTGTGCTCTATCATAGCCTGTCCACATGGATGACTTCTCTCTCATCACGTCTTGGCTCGCTGTAAGGCCGTTTCTTCACGCACTTTGAATAAAGCTTGCACTGTGCTCTTTCATAGCCTGTCCACACGGATGACTTCTCTCTCAGCACGTCTTGGCTCGCTGTCAGGCCGTTTCTTCACGCTCTGTGCTCTTTCATAGCCTGTCCACATGGATGACTTCTCTCTCACCACATCTTGGCTCGCTGTCAGGTCGTTTCTTCACGCACTGTGTTCTTTCATAGCCTGTCCATATGGACGACTTCTCTCTCACCACGTCTTGGCTCGCTGTCAGGCCGTTTCTTCACACACTATGCTCTTTCATAGCCTGTCCACAAGGACAACTTCTCTCTCACCACGTCTTGGCTCGCTGTCAGGCCGTTTCTTCACGCACTGTGGTCTTTCATAGCATGTCCACACGGATGACTTCTCTCTCATCACGTCTTGGCTCGCTGTCAGGTCGTTTCTTCAAGCACTGTGCTCTTTCATAGCCTGTCCATACGGACGATTTCTCTCTCACCATGTCTTGGCTCGCTGTCAGGCCGTTTCTTCACGTACTGTGTTCTTTTATAGCATGTCCATACGGACGACTTCTCTCTCACCACGTCTTGGCTCGCTGTCAGGCCGTTTCTTCACGCACTATATTCTTTCATAGCCTGTCCATACGGACGACTTCTCTCTCACCACGTCTTGGCTCGCTGTCAGGCCATTTCTTCACGCACTGTGCTCTTTCATAGCCTGTCCATACGGACGACTTCTCTCTCACCATGTCTTGGCTCGCTGTCAGGCCGTTTCTTCACGCACTGTGTTCTTTCATTGCCTGTCCATACGGACGACTTCTCTCTCACCATGTCTTGGCTCGCTGTCAGGCCGTTTCTTCACGCACTGTGTTCTTTCATAGCATGTCCATACGGACGACTTCTCTCTCACCACGTCTTGGCTCGCTGTCAGGCCGTTTCTTCACGCACTATATTCTTTCATAGCCTGTCCATACGGACGACTTCTCTCTCACCACGTCTTGGCTCGTTGTCAGGCCGTTTCTTCACGCACTATATTCTTTCATAGCCTGTCCATATGCACGACTTCTCTCTCACCACGTCTTGGCTCGCTGTCAGGCCGTTTCTTCACGCACTATATTCTTTCATAGCCTGTCCATACGGACGACTTCTCTCTCACCACGTCTTGGCTCGCTGTCAGGCCATTTCTTCACGCACTGTGTTCTTTCATTGCCTGTCCATACGGACGACTTCTCTCTCACCATGTCTTGGCTCGCTGTCAGGCCGTTTCTTCACGCACTGTGTTCTTTCATTGCCTGTCCATACGGACGACTTCTCTCTCACCATGTCTTGGCTCGCTGTCAGGCCGTTTCTTCACGCACTGTGTTCTTTCATTGCCTGTCCATACGGACGACTTCTCTCTCACCATGTCTTGGCTCGCTGTCAGGCCGTTTCTTCACGCACTGTGTTCTTTCATAGCATGTCCATACGGACGACTTCTCTCTCACCACATCTTGGCTCGCTGTCAGGCCTTTTCTTCACGCACTTTGAATAAAGCTTGCACTGTGTTCCTTCATAGCCTGTCCACACGGATGACTTCTCTCTCACCATGTCTTGGCTCGCTGTCAGGCCGTTTCTTCATGCACTGTGTTCCTTCATAGCCTGTCCACATGGATGACTTCTTTCTCACCACGTCTTGGCTCGCTGTCAGGCCGTTTCTTCACGCACTTTGAATAAAGCTTGCACTGTGCTCTTTCATAGCCTGTCCATACGGACGACTACTCTCTCACCACGTCTTGGCTCGCTTTCAGGCCGTTTCTTCACGCACTTTGAATAAAGCTTGCACTGTGCTCTTTCATAGCCTGTCCATACGGACGACTTCTCTCTCACCATGTCTTGGCTCGCTGTCAGGCCGTTCCTACACGCACTGTGATCTTTTATAGCCTGTCCACACGGACGACTTCTCTCTCACCACGTCTTGGCTCGCTGTCAGGCCGTTTCTTCACGCACTGTGTTCTTTCATTGCCTTTCCATACGGACGACTTCTCTCTCTCACCATGTCTTGGCTCGCTGTCAGGCCGTTTCTTCACGCACTGTGCTCTTTCATAGACTGTACACACGGATGACTTCTCTCTCATCACGTCTTGGCTCGCTGTCAGGCCGTTTCTTCACGCACTATATTCCTTCATAGCCTGTCCATACGGACGACTTCTCTCTCACCATGTCTTGGCTTGCTGTCAGGCCGTTTCTTCACGTACTGTGTTCTTTCATAGCATGTCCATCCGGACGACTTCTCTCTCACCACGTCTTGGCTCGCTGTCAGGCCGTTTCTTCACGCACTATATTCTTTCATAGCCTGTCCATACGGACGACTTCTCTCTCACCATGTCTTGGCTTGCTGTCAGGCCGTTTCTTCACGTACTGTGTTCTTTCATAGCATGTCCATACGGACGACTTCTCTCTCACCACGTCTTGGCTCGCTGTCAGGCCGTTTCTTCATGCACTGTGATCTTTCATAGCCTGTCCACACGGACGACTTCTCTCTCACCATGTCTTGGCTCGCTGCCAGGCCGTTCCTACACGCACTGTGATCTTTTATAGCCTGTCCACACGGACGACTTCTCTCTCACCACGTCTTGGCTCGCTGTCAGGCCGTTTCTTCACGCACTGTGTTCTTTCATTGCCTTTCCATACGGACGACTTCTCTCTCTCACCATGTCTTGGCTCGCTGTCAGGCCGTTTCTTCACGCACTGTGCTATTTCATAGCCTGTCCACACGGATGACTTCTCTCTCATCACGTCTTGGCTCGCTGTCAGGCCGTTTCTTCACGCACTATATTCCTTCATAGCCTGTCCATACGGACGACTTCTCTCTCACCATGTCTTGGCTTGCTGTCAGGCCGTTTCTTCACGTACTGTGTTCTTTCATAGCATGTCCATCCGGACGACTTCTCTCTCACCACGTCTTGGCTCGCTGTCAGGCCGTTTCTTCACGCACTATATTCTTTCATAGCCTGTCCATACGGACGACTTCTCTCTCACCATGTCTTGGCTTGCTGTCAGGCCGTTTCTTCACGTACTGTGTTCTTTCATAGCATGTCCATACGGACGACTTCTCTCTCACCACGTCTTGGCTCGCTGTCAGGCCGTTTCTTCACGCACTGTGTTCTTTCATAGCCTGTCCACACGGATGACTTCTCTCTCACCACGTCTTGGCTCGCTGTTAGGCCGTTTCTTCACGCACTGTGATCTTTCATAGCCTGTCCACACGGACGACTTTTCTCTCACCACGTCTTGGCTCGCTGTCAGGCCGTTTCTTCACGCACTGTGTTCTTTCATTGCCTGTCCATACGGACGACTTCTCTCTCACCATGTCTTGGCTCGCTGTCAGGCCGTTTCTTCACGCACTGTGTTCTTTCATAGCATGTCCATTCGGACGACTTCTCTCTCACCACATCTTGGCTCGCTGTCAGGCCGTTTCTTCACGTACTGTGTTCTTTCATAGCCTGTCCACACGGATGACTTCTCTATCACCACGTCTTGGCTCGCTGTCAGGCCTTTTCTTCACGCACTTTGAATAAAGCTTGCACTGTTTTCCTTCATAGCCTGTCCACACGGATGACTTCTCTCTCACCATGTCTTGGCTCGCTGTCAGGCCGTTTCTTCATGCACTGTGTTCCTTCATAGCCTGTCCATACGGACGACTACTCTCTCACCACGTCTTGGCTCGCTTTCAGGCCGTTTCTTCACGCACTTTGAATAAAGCTTGCACTGTGCTCTTTCATAGCATGTCCATACGGACGACTTCTCTCTCACAACGTCTTGGCTCGCTGTCAGGCCGTTTCTTCACGCACTGTGCTCTTTCATAGCCTGTCCACATGGACGATTTCTCTCTCACCATGTCTTGGCTCGCTGTCAGGCCGTTTCTTCACGCACTATATTCCTTCATAGCCTGTCCATACGGATGACTTCTCTCTCACCTCGTCTTTGGCTTGCCGTTTCTTCACGCTCTGTGCTCTTTCATAGCCTGTCCACATGGATGACTTCTCTCTCACCACGTCTTGGCTCGCTGTCAGGTCGTTTCTTCACGCACTATGTTCTTTCAGAGCCTGTCCATATGGACGACTTCTCTCTCACCATGTCTTGGCTCGCTGTCAGGCCGTTTCTTCACGCACTATGCTCTTTCATAGCCTGTCCACACGGACAACTTCTCTCTCACCACGTCTTGGCTCGCTGTCAGGCCGTTTCTTCACGCACTGTGGTCTTTCATAGCATGTCCACACGGATGACTTCTCTCTCATCACGTCTTGGCTCGCTGTCAGGTCGTTTCTTCAAGCACTGTGCTCTTTCATAGCCTGTCCATACGGACGATTTCTCTCTCACCATGTCTTGGCTCGCTGTCAGGCCGTTTCTTCACGTACTGTGTTCTTCCATAGCATGTCCATACGGACGACTTCTCTCTCACCACGTCTTGGCTCGCTGTCAGGCCGTTTCTTCACGCACTATATTCTTTCATAGCCTGTCCATACGGACGACTTCTCTCTCACCATGTCTTGGCTCGCTGTCAGGCCGTTTCTTCACGTACTGTGTTCTTTCATAGCATGTCCATACGGACGACTTCTCTCTCACCACGTCTTGGCTCGCTGTCAGGCCGTTTCTTCATGCACTGTGTTCTTTCATAGCCTGTCCACACGGATGACTTCTCTCTCACCACGTCTTGGCTCGCTGTCAGGCCGTTTCTTCACGCACTGTGATCTTTCATAGCCTGTCCACACGGACGACTTCTCTCTCACCACGTCTTGGCTCGCTGTCAGGCCGTTTCTTCACGCACTGTGTTCTTTCATTGCCTGTCCATACGGACGACTTCTCTCTCACGATGTCTTGGCTCGCTGTCAGGCCGTTTCTTCACGCACTGTGATCTTTCATAGCCTGTCCACACGGACGACTTCTCTCTCACCACGTCTTGGCTCGCTGTCAGGCCATTTCTTCACGCACTGTGTTCTTTCATTGCCTGTCCATACGGACGACTTCTCTCTCACCATGTCTTGGCTCGCTGTCAGGCCGTTTCTTCACGCACTGTGTTCTTTCATTGCCTGTCCATACGGACGACTTCTCTCTCACCATGTCTTGGCTCGCTGTCAGGCCGTTTCTTCACGCACTGTGTTCTTTCATAGCATGTCCATTCGGACGACTTCTCTCTCACCACATCTTGGCTCGCTGTCAGGCCGTTTCTTCACGTACTGTGTTCTTTCATAGCCTGTCCACACGGATGACTTCTCTATCACCACGTCTTGGCTCGCTGTCAGGCCTTTTCTTCACGCACTTTGAATAAAGCTTGCACTGTGTTCCTTCATAGCCTGTCCACACGGATGACTTCTCTCTCACCATGTCTTGGCTCGCTGTCAGGCCGTTTCTTCATGCACTGTGTTCCTTCATAGCCTGTCCATACGGACGACTACTCTCTCACCACGTCTTGGCTCGCTTTCAGGCCGTTTCTTCACGCACTTTGAATAAAGCTTGCACTGTGCTCTTTCATAGCATGTCCATACGGACGACTTCTCTCTCACAACGTCTTGGCTCGCTGTCAGGCCGTTTCTTCACGCACTGTGCTCTTTCATAGCCTGTCCACATGGACGATTTCTCTCTCACCATGTCTTGGCTCGCTGTCAGGCCGTTTCTTCACGCACTATATTCCTTCATAGCCTGTCCATACGGATGACTTCTCTCTCACCTCGTCTTTGGCTTGCCGTTTCTTCACGCTCTGTGCTCTTTCATAGCCTGTCCACATGGATGACTTCTCTCTCACCACGTCTTGGCTCGCTGTCAGGTCGTTTCTTCACGCACTATGTTCTTTCAGAGCCTGTCCATATGGACGACTTCTCTCTCACCACGTCTTGGCTCGCTGTCAGGCCGTTTCTTCACGCACTATGCTCTTTCATAGCCTGTCCACACGGACAACTTCTCTCTCACCACGTCTTGGCTCGCTGTCAGGCCGTTTCTTCACGCACTGTGGTCTTTCATAGCATGTCCACACGGATGACTTCTCTCTCATCACGTCTTGGCTCGCTGTCAGGTCGTTTCTTCAAGCACTGTGCTCTTTCATAGCCTGTCCATACGGACGATTTCTCTCTCACCATGTCTTGGCTCGCTGTCAGGCCGTTTCTTCACGTACTGTGTTCTTTCATAGCATGTCCATACGGACGACTTCTCTCTCACCACGTCTTGGCTCGCTGTCAGGCCGTTTCTTCACGCACTATATTCTTTCATAGCCTGTCCATACGGACGACTTCTCTCTCACCATGTCTTGGCTCGCTGTCAGGCCGTTTCTTCACGTACTGTGTTCTTTCATAGCATGTCCATACGGACGACTTCTCTCTCACCACGTCTTGGCTCGCTGTCAGGCCGTTTCTTCATGCACTGTGTTCTTTCATAGCCTGTCCACACGGATGACTTCTCTCTCACCACGTCTTGGCTCGCTGTCAGGCCGTTTCTTCACGCACTGTGATCTTTCATAGCCTGTCCACACGGACGACTTCTCTCTCACCACGTCTTGGCTCGCTGTCAGGCCGTTTCTTCACGCACTGTGTTCTTTCATTGCCTGTCCATACGGACGAATTCTCTCTCACGATGTCTTGGCTCGCTGTCAGGCCGTTTCTTCACGCACTGTGATCTTTCATAGCCTGTCCACACGGACGACTTCTCTCTCACCACATCTTGGCTCGCTGTCAGGCCATTTCTTCACGCACTGTGTTCTTTCATTGCCTGTCCATACGGACGACTTCTCTCTCACCATGTCTTGGCTCGCTGTCAGGCCGTTTCTTCACGCACTGTGTTCTTTCATTGCCTGTCCATACGGACGACTTCTCTCTCACCATGTCTTGGCTCGCTGTCAGGCCGTTTCTTCACGCACTGTGTTCTTTCATAGCATGTCCATTCGGACGACTTCTCTCTCACCACATCTTGGCTCGCTGTCAGGCCGTTTCTTCACGTACTGTGTTCTTTCATAGCCTGTCCACACGGATGACTTCTCTATCACCACGTCTTGGCTCGCTGTCAGGCCTTTTCTTCACGCACTTTGAATAAAGCTTGCACTGTGTTCCTTCATAGCCTGTCCACACGGATGACTTCTCTCTCACCATGTCTTGGCTCGCTGTCAGGCCGTTTCTTCATGCACTGTGTTCCTTCATAGCCTGTCCACATGGATGACTTCTTTCTCACCACGTCTTGGCTCGCTGTCAGGCCGTTTCTTCACACACTTTGAATAAAGCTTGCACTGTGTTCCTTCATAGCCTGTCCACACGGATGACTTCTCTATCACCACGTCTTGGCTCGCTGTCAGGCCTTTTCTTCACGCACTTTGAATAAAGCTTGCACTGTGTTCCTTCATAGCCTGTCCACACGGATGACTTCTCTCTCACCATGTCTTGGCTCGCTGTCAGGCCGTTTCTTCATGCACTGTGTTCCTTCATAGCCTGTCCACATGGATGACTTCTTTCTCACCACGTCTTGGCTCGCTTTCAGGCCGTTTCTTCACGCACTTTGAATAAAGCTTGCACTGTGCTCTTTCATAGCCTGCCCATACGGACGACTACTCTCTCACCACGTCTTGGCTCGCTTTCAGGCCGTTTCTTCACGCACTTTGAATAAAGCTTGCACTGTGCTCTTTCATAGCCTGTCCACATGGACGATTTCTCTCTCACCATGTCTTGGCTCGCTGTCAGGCCGTTTCTTCACGTACTGTGTTCTTTCATAGCCTGTCCACATGGACGATTTCTCTCTCACCATGTCTTGGCTCGCTGTCAGGCCGTTTCTTCACGCACTATATTCCTTCATAGCCTGTCCATACGGATGACTTCTCTCTCACCACGTCTTTGGCTTGCTGTCAGGCCGTTTCTTCACGCACTGTGCTCTATCATAGCCTGTCCACACGGATGACTTCTCTCTCATCACGTCTTGGCTCGCTGTCAGGCCGTTGCTTCACGCACTATATTCTTTCATAGCCTGTCCATACGGACGACTTCTCTCTCACCACGTCTTGGCTTGCTGTCAGGCCGTTTCTTCACGCACTGTGCTCTATCATAGCCTGTCCACATGGATGACTTCTCTCTCATCACGTCTTGGCTCGCTGTAAGGCCGTTTCTTCACGCACTTTGAATAAAGCTTGCACTGTGTTCCTTCATAGCCTGTCCACACGGATGACTTCTCTCTCACCACGTCTTGGCTCGCTTTCAGGCCGTTTCTTCACGCACTTTGAATAAAGCTTGCACTGTGCTCTTTCATAGCCTGCCTATACGGACGACTACTCTCTCACCACGTCTTGGCTCGCTTTCAGGCCGTTTCTTCACGCACTTTGAATAAAGCTTGCACTGTGCTCTTTCATAGCCTGTCCACATGGACGATTTCTCTCTCACCATGTCTTGGCTCGCTGTCAGGCCGTTTCTTCACGTACTGTGTTCTTTCATAGCCTGTCCACATGGACGATTTCTCTCTCACCATGTCTTGGCTCGCTGTCAGGCCGTTTCTTCACGCACTATATTCCTTCATAGCCTGTCCATACGGATGACTTCTCTCTCACCACGTCTTTGGCTTGCTGTCAGGCCGTTTCTTCACGCACTGTGCTCTATCATAGCCTGTCCACACGGATGACTTCTCTCTCATCACGTCTTGGCTCGCTGTCAGGCCGTTGCTTCACGCACTATATTCTTTCATAGCCTGTCCATACGGACGACTTCTCTCTCACCACGTCTTGGCTTGCTGTCAGGCCGTTTCTTCACGCACTGTGCTCTATCATAGCCTGTCCACATGGATGACTTCTCTCTCATCACGTCTTGGCTCGCTGTAAGGCCGTTTCTTCACGCACTTTGAATAAAGCTTGCACTGTGCTCTTTCATAGCCTGTCCACACGGATGACTTCTCTCTCAGCACGTCTTGGCTCGCTGTCAGGCTGTTTCTTCACGCTCTGTGCTCTTTCATAGCCTGTCCACATGGATGACTTCTCTCTCACCACGTCTTGGCTCGCTGTCAGGTCGGTTCTTCACGCACTGTTTTCTTTCATAGCCTGTCCATATGGACGACTTCTCTCTCACCACGTCTTGGCTCGCTGTCAGGCCGTTTCTTCACGCACTATGCTCTTTCATAGCCTGTCCACAAGGACAACTTCTCTCTCACCACGTCTTGGCTCGCTGTCAGGCCGTTTCTTCACGCACTGTGGTCTTTCATAGCATGTCCACACGGATGACTTCTCTCTCATCACGTCTTGGCTCGCTGTCAGGTCGTTTCTTCAAGCACTGTGCTCTTTCATAGCCTGTCCATACGGACGATTTCTCTCTCACCATGTCTTGGCTCGCTGTCAGGCCGTTTCTTCACGTACTGTGTTCTTTTATAGCATGTCCATACGGACGACTTCTCTCTCACCATGTCTTGGCTCGCTGTCAGGCCGTTTCTTCACGCACTGTGTTCTTTCATAGCATGTCCATTCGGACGACTTCTCTCTCACCACATCTTGGCTCGCTGTCAGGCCGTTTCTTCACGTACTGTGTTCTTTCATAGCCTGTCCACACAGATGACTTCTCTATCACCACGTCTTGGCTCGCTGTCAGGCCTTTTCTTCACGCACTTTGAATAAAGCTTGCACTGTGTTCCTTCATAGCCTGTCCACACGGATGACTTCTCTCTCACCATGTCTTGGCTCGCTGTCAGGCCGTTTCTTCATGCACTGTGTTCCTTCATAGCCTGTCCACATGGATGACTTCTTTCTCACCACGTCTTGGCTCGCTGTCAGGCCGTTTCTTCACACACTTTGAATAAAGCTTGCACTGTGTTCCTTCATAGCCTGTCCACACGGATGACTTCTCTCTCACCACGTCTTGGCTCGCTTTCAGGCCGTTTCTTCACGCACTTTGAATAAAGCTTGCACTGTGCTCTTTCATAGCCTGTCCATACGGACGACTACTCTCTCACCACGTCTTGGCTCGCTTTCAGGCCGTTTCTTCACGCACTTTGAATAAAGCTTGCACTGTGCTCTTTCATAGCCTGTCCACATGGACGATTTCTCTCTCACCATGTCTTGGCTCGCTGTCAGGCCGTTTCTTCACGTACTGTGTTCTTTCATAGCCTGTCCACATGGACGATTTCTCTCTCACCATGTCTTGGCTCGCTGTCAGGCCGTTTCTTCACGCACTATATTCCTTCATAGCCTGTCCATACGGATGACTTCTCTCTCACCACGTCTTTGGCTTGCTGTCAGGCCGTTTCTTCACGCACTGTGCTCTATCATAGCCTGTCCACACGGATGACTTCTCTCTCATCACGTCTTGGCTCGCTGTCAGGCCGTTGCTTCACGCACTATATTCTTTCATAGCCTGTCCATACGGACGACTTCTCTCTCACCACGTCTTGGCTTGCTGTCAGGCCGTTTCTTCACGCACTGTGCTCTATCATAGCCTGTCCACATGGATGACTTCTCTCTCATCACGTCTTGGCTCGCTGTAAGGCCGTTTCTTCACGCACTTTGAATAAAGCTTGCACTGTGCTCTTTCATAGCCTGTCCACACGGATGACTTCTCTCTCAGCACGTCTTGGCTCGCTGTCAGGCCGTTTCTTCACGCTCTGTGCTCTTTCATAGCCTGTCCACATGGATGACTTCTCTCTCACCACGTCTTGGCTCGCTGTCAGGTCGTTTCTTCACGCACTGTTTTCTTTCATAGCCTGTCCATATGGACGACTTCTCTCTCACCACGTCTTGGCTCGCTGTCAGGCCGTTTCTTCACGCACTATGCTCTTTCATAGCCTGTCCACAAGGACAACTTCTCTCTCACCACGTCTTGGCTCGCTGTCAGGCCGTTTCTTCACGCACTGTGCTCTTTCATAGCTTGTCCATACGGACGATTTCTCTCTCACCATGTCTTGGCTCGCTGTCAGGCCGTTTCTTCACGTACTGTGTTCTTTTATAGCATGTCCATACGGACGACTTCTCTCTCACCACGTCTTGGCTCGCTGTCAGGCCGTTTCTTCACGCACTATATTCTTTCATAGCCTGTCCATACGGACGACTTCTCTCTCACCATGTCTTGGCTTGCTGTCAGGCCGTTTCTTCACGTACTGTGTTCTTTCATTGCCTGTCCATACGGACGACTTCTCTCTCACCATGTCTTGGCTTGCTGTCAGGCCGTTTCTTCACGTACTGTGTTCTTTCATTGCCTGTCCATACGGACGACTTCTCTCTCACCATGTCTTGGCTCGCTGTCAGGCCGTTTCTTCACGCACTGTGATCTTTCATAGCCTGTCCACACGGACGACTTCTCTCTCACCACGTCTTGGCTCGCTGTCAGGCCATTTCTTCACGCACTGTGTTCTTTCATTGCCTGTCCATACGGACGACTTCTCTCTCACCATGTCTTGGCTCGCTGTCAGGCCGTTTCTTCACGCACTGTGTTCTTTCATTGCCTGTCCATACGGACGACTTCTCTCTCACCATGTCTTGGCTCGCTGTCAGGCCTTTTCTTCACGCACTTTGAATAAAGCTTGCACTGTGTTCCTTCATAGCCTGTCCACACGGATGACTTCTCTCTCACCATGTCTTGTCTCGCTGTCAGGCCGTTTCTTCATGCACTGTGTTCCTTCATAGCCTGTCCACATGGATGACTTCTTTCTCACCACGTCTTGGCTCGCTGTCAGGCCGTTTCTTCACGCACTTTGAATAAAGCTTGCACTGTGTTCCTTCATAGCCTGTCCACACGGATGACTTCTCTCTCACCATGTCTTGGCTCGCTTTCAGGCCGTTTCTTCACGCAATTTGAATAAAGCTTGCACTGTGCTCTTTCATAGCCTGTCCATACGGACGACTACTCTCTCACCACGTCTTGGCTCGCTTTCAGGCCGTTTCTTCACGCACTTTGAATAAAGCTTGCACTGTGCTCTTTCATAGTCTGTCCATACGGACGACTTCTCTCTCACAACGTCTTGGCTCGCTGTCAGGCCGTTTCTTCACGCACTGTGCTCTTTCATAGCCTGTCCACATGGACGATTTCTCTCTCACCATGTCTTGGCTCGCTGTCAGGCCGTTTCTTCACGCTCTGTGCTCTTTCATAGCCTGTCCACATGGATGACTTCTCTCTCACCACGTCTTGGCTCGCTGTCAGGTCGTTTCTTCACGCACTGTGTTCTTTCATAGCCTGTCCATATGGACGACTTCTCTCTCACCACGTCTTGGCTCGCTGTCAGGCCGTTTCTTCACGCACTATGCTCTTTCATAGCCTTTCCACACGGACAACTTCTCTCTCACCACGTCTTGGCTCGCTGTCAGGCCGTTTCTTCACGCACTGTGGTCTTTCATAGCATGTCCACACGGATGACTTCTCTCTCATCACGTCTTGGCTCGCTGTCAGGTCGTTTCTTCACGCACTGTGCTCTTTCATAGCCTGTCCACACGGATGACTTCTCTATCACCACGTCTTGGCTCGCTGTCAGGCCGTTTCTTCACGGACTTTGAATAAAGCTTGCACTGTGTACCTTCATGGCCTGTCCACACGGACGACTTCTCTCTCACCACGTCTTGGCTCGCTGTCAGGCCGTTTCTTCACGCACTGTGTTCTTTCATAGCCTGTCCATACGGACGACTTCTCTCTCACCATGTCTTGGCTCGCTGTCAGGCAGTTTCTTCACGCACTGTGCTATTTCATAGCCTGTCCACACGGATGACTTCTCTCTCATCACGTCTTGGCTCGCTGTCAGGCCGTTTCTTCACGCACTGTGTTCCTTCATAGCCTGTCCACATGGATGACTTCTTTCTAACCACGTCTTGGCTCGCTGTCAGGCCGTTTCTTCACGCACTGTGCTCTTTCATAGCCTGTCCACACGGACAACTTGTCTCTCATCACGTCTTGGCTCGCTGTCAGGCCGTTTCTTCACGCACTGTGTTCCTTCATAGCCTGTCCACACGGATAACTTCTCTATCACCACATCTTGGCTCGCTGTCAGGCCGTTTCTTCACGCACTTTGAATACATCTTGCACTGTGTTCCTTCATAGCCTGTCCACACGGATGACTTCTCTCTCACCACGTCTTGGCTCGCTTTCAGGCCGTTTCTTCACGCACTTTGAATAAAGCTTGCACTGTGCTCTTTCATAGCCTGTCCATACGGACGATTTCTCTCTCACCACGTCTTGGCTCGCTTTCAGGCCGTTTCTTCACGCACTGTGCTCTTTCATAGCCTGTGCACATGGACGACTTCTCTCTCACCATGTCTTGGCTCGCTGTCAGGTCGTTTCTTCACGCACTGTGTTCTTTCATAGCCTGTCCATATGGACGACTTCTCTCTCACCACGTCTTGGCTCGCTGTCAGGCCGTTTCTTCACGCACTGTGCTCTTTCATAGCCTGTCCACACTGACAACTTCTCTCTCACCATGTCTTGGCTTGCTGTCAGGCCGTTTCTTCACGCACTGTGGTCTTTCATAGCATGTCCACACGGATGACTTCTCTCTCATCACGTCTTGGCTCGCTGTCAGGCCGTTTCTTCACGCACTGTGCTCTTTCATAGCCTGTCCACACGGATGACTTCTCTATCACCACGTCTTGGCTCGCTGTCAGGCCGTTTCTTCACGCACTGTGCTCTTTCATAGCCTGTCCACACGGATGACTTCTCTATCACCACGTCCTGGCTCGCTGTCAGGCTGTTTCTTCACGCACTGTGGTCTTTCATAGCATGTCCACACGGATGACTTCTCTCTCATCACGTCTTTGCTCGGTGTCAGGCTGTTTCTTCACGCACTGTGCTCTTTCATAGCCTGTCCACACGGATGACTTCTCTATCACCACGTCTTGGCTCGCTGTCAGGCCGTTTCTTCACGCATTTTGAATAAAACTTGCACGGTGTTCCTTCATAGCCTGTCCACACGGATGACTTCTCTCTTACCACGTCTTGGCTCGCTGTCAGGCCGTTTCTTCACGCACTGTGTTCTTTCATAGCCTGTCCATACGGACGACTTCTCTCTAACCACGTCTTGGCTCGCTGTCAGGCCGTTTCTTCACGCACTGTGGTCTTTCATAGCATGTCCACAATGATGACTTTTCTGTCATCACGTCTTGGCTCGCTGTCAGGCCGTTTCTTCACGCACTGTGCTCTTTCATAGCCTGTCCACACGGATGACTTCTCTCTCATCACGATTTGGCTCGCTGCCAGGCCGTTTCTTCACACACTGTGTTCCTTCATAGCCTGTCCACACGGATAACTTCTCTATCACCACGTCTTGGCTCGCTGTCAGGCCGTTTCTTCACGCATTTTGAATAAAGCTTGCACTGTGTTCTTTCATAAACTGTCCACACGGATGACTTCTCTCTCACCATGTCTTGGCTCGCTGTCAGGCCATTTCTTCACGCACTGTGCAATTTCATAGCCTGTCCACACGGATGACTTCTCTCTCATCACATCTTGGCTCGCCGTCAGGCCGTTTCTTCACGCACTGTGTTCCTTCATAGCCTGTGCACATGGACGACTTCTCTCTCACCATGTCTTGGCTCGCTGTCAGGTCGTTTCTTCACGCACTGTGTTCTTTCATAGCCTGTCCATATGGACGACTTCTCTCTCACCACGTCTTGGCTCGCTGTCAGGCCGTTTCTTCACGCACTGTGCTCTTTCATAGCCTGTCCACACTGACAACTTCTCTCTCACCATGTCTTGGCTTGCTGTCAGGCCGTTTCTTCACGCACTGTGGTCTTTCATAGCATGTCCACACGGATGACTTCTCTCTCATCACGTCTTGGCTCGCTGTCAGGCCGTTTCTTCACGCACTGTGCTCTTTCATAGCCTGTCCACACGGATGACTTCTCTATCACCACGTCTTGGCTCGCTGTCAGGCCGTTTCTTCACGCACTGTGCTCTTTCATAGCCTGTCCACACGGATGACTTCTCTATCACCACGTCCT
Source organism: Oncorhynchus kisutch (assembly GCF_002021735.2). Taxonomy (NCBI): domain Eukaryota; kingdom Metazoa; phylum Chordata; class Actinopteri; order Salmoniformes; family Salmonidae; genus Oncorhynchus; species Oncorhynchus kisutch. The sequence goes on along the minus strand of NC_034197.2, from coordinate 1,379,675 downwards.
GGCTCGCTGTCAGGCTGTTTCTTCACGCACTGTGGTCTTTCATAGCATGTCCACACGGATGACTTCTCTCTCATCACGTCTTTGCTCGGTGTCAGGCTGTTTCTTCACGCACTGTGCTCTTTCATAGCCTGTCCACACGGATGACTTCTCTATCACCACGTCTTGGCTCGCTGTCAGGCCGTTTCTTCACGCATTTTGAATAAAACTTGCACGGTGTTCCTTCATAGCCTGTCCACACGGATGACTTCTCTCTTACCACGTCTTGGCTCGCTGTCAGGCCGTTTCTTCACGCACTGTGCTCTTTCATAGCCTGTCCATATGGACGACTTCTCTCTCACCACGTCTTGGCTCGCTGTCAGGCCGTTTCTTCACGCACTGTGGTCTTTCATAGCATGTCCACAATGATGACTTTTCTGTCATCACGTCTTGGCTCGCTGTCAGGCCGTTTCTTCACGCACTGTGCTCTTTCATAGCCTGTCCACACGGATGACTTCTCTCTCATCACGATTTGGCTCGCTGCCAGGCCGTTTCTTCACACACTGTGTTCCTTCATAGCCTGTCCACACGGATAACTTCTCTATCACCACGTCTTGGCTCGCTGTCAGGCCGTTTCTTCACGCACTTTGAATAAAGCTTGCACTGTGTTCTTTCATAAACTGTCCACACGGATGACTTCTCTCTCACCATGTCTTGGCTCGCTGTCAGGCCATTTCTTCACGCACTGTGCAATTTCATAGCCTGTCCACACGGATGACTTCTCTCTCATCACATCTTGGCTCGCCGTCAGGCCGTTTCTTCACGCACTGTGTTCCTTCATAGCCTGTCCACATGGATGACTTCTTTCTCACCACGTCTTGGCTCGCTGTCAGGCCGTTTCTTCACGCACTGTGCTCTTTCATAGCCTGTCCACACGGACAACTTCTCACTCACCATGTCTTGGCTCGCTGTCAGGCCGTTTCTTCACGCACTGTGCTCTTTCATAGCCTGTCCATACGGACGACTTCTCTCTCACCATGTCTTGGCTCGCTGTCAGGCCGTTTCTTTACGCACTGTGGTCTTTCATAGCATGTCCACACGGATGACTTCTCTATCACCACGTCTTGGCTCGCTGTCAGGCCGTTTCTTCACGCACTTTGAATAAAGCTTGCACTATATTCTTTCATAGCCTGTCCATACGGACGACTTCTCTCTCACCATGTCTTGGCTTGCTGTCAGGCCGTTTCTTCACGTACTGTGTTCTTTCATTGCCTGTCCATACGGACGACTTCTCTCTCACCATGTCTTGGCTCGCTGTCAGGCCGTTTCTTCATGCACTGTGATCTTTCATAGCCTGTCCACACGGACGACTTCTCTCTCACCACGTCTTGGCTCGCTGTCAGGCCATTTCTTCACGCACTGTGTTCTTTCATTGCCTGTCCATACGGACGACTTCTCTCTCACCATGTCTTGGCTCGCTGTCAGGCCGTTTCTTCACGCACTGTGTTCTTTCATTGCCTGTCCATACGGACGACTTCTCTCTCACCATGTCTTGGCTCGCTGTCAGGCCGTTTCTTCACGCACTGTGTTCTTTCATAGCATGTCCATACGGACGACTTCTCTCTCACCACATCTTGGCTCGCTGTCAGGCCTTTTCTTCACGCACTTTGAATAAAGCTTGCACTGTGTTCCTTCATAGCCTGTCCACACGGATGACTTCTCTCTCACCACGTCTTGGCTCGCTTTCAGGCCGTTTCTTCACGCAATTTGAATAAAGCTTGCACTGTGCTCTTTCATAGCCTGTCCATACGGACGACTACTCTCTCACCACGTCTTGGCTCGCTTTCAGGCCGTTTCTTCACGCACTTTGAATAAAGCTTGCACTGTGTTCCTTCATGGCCTGTCCACACGGACGACTTCTCTCTCACCACGTCTTGGCTCGCTGTCAGGCCGTTTCTTCACGCACTGTGTTCTTTCATAGCCTGTCCATACGGACGACTTCTCTCTCACCATGTCTTGGCTCGCTGTCAGGCAGTTTCTTCACGCACTGTGCTATTTCATAGCCTGTCCACACGGATGACTTCTCTCTCATCACGTCTTGGCTCGCTGTCAGGCCGTTTCTTCACGCACTGTGTTCCTTCATAGCCTGTCCACATGGATGACTTCTTTCTAACCACGTCTTGGCTCGCTGTCAGGCCGTTTCTTCACGCACTGTGCTCTTTCATAGCCTGTCCACACGGACAACTTGTCTCTCATCACGTCTTGGCTCGCTGTCAGGCCGTTTCTTCACGCACTGTGTTCCTTCATAGCCTGTCCACACGGATAACTTCTCTCTCACCACGTCTTGGCTCGCTGTCAGGCCGTTTCTTCACACACTGTGTTCTTTCATAGCCTGTCCATACGGACGACTTGTCTCTCACCACGTCTTGGCTCGCTGTCAGGCCGTTTCTTCACGCACTGTGTTCCTTCATAGCCTGTCCATATGTACGACTTCTCTCTCACCACGTCTTGGCTCGCTGTCAGGCCGTTTCTTCACGCACTATATTCTTTCATAGCCTGTCCATACGGACGATTTCTCTCTCACCACGTCTTGGCTCGCTTTCAGGCCGTTTCTTCACGCACTGTGCTCTTTCATAGCCTGTGCACATGGACGACTTCTCTATCACCATGTCTTGGCTCGCTGTCAGGTCGTTTCTTCACGCACTGTGTTCTTTCATAGCCTGTCCATATGGACGACTTCTCTCTCACCACGTCTTGGCTCGCTGTCAGGCCGTTTCTTCACGCACTGTGCTCTTTCATAGCCTGTCCACACTGACAACTTCTCTCTCACCATGTCTTGGCTTGCTGTCAGGCCGTTTCTTCACGCACTGTGGTCTTTCATAGCATGTCCACACGGATGACTTCTCTCTCATCACGTCTTGGCTCGCTGTCAGGCCGTTTCTTCACGCACTGTGCTCTTTCATAGCCTGTCCACACGGATGACTTCTCTATCACCACGTCTTGGCTCGCTGTCAGGCCGTTTCTTCACGCACTGTGCTCTTTCATAGCCTGTCCACACGGATGACTTCTCTATCACCACGTCCTGGCTCACTGTCAGGCTGTTTCTTCACGCACTGTGGTCTTTCATAGCATGTCCACACTGACAACTTCTCTCTCACCATGTCTTGGCTCGCTGTCAGGCCGTTTCTTCACGCACTGTGCTCTTTCATAGCCTGTCCACACGGATGACTTCTCTATCACCACGTCTTTGCTCGGTGTCAGGCTGTTTCTTCACGCACTGTGCTCTTTCATAGCCTGTCCACACGGATGACTTCTCTATCACCACGTCTTGGCTCGCTGTCAGGCCGTTTCTTCACGCATTTTGAATAAAACTTGCACGGTGTTCCTTCATAGCCTGTCCACACGGATGACTTCTCTCTCACCACGTCTTGGCTCGCTGTCAGGCCGTTTCTTCACGCACTGTGCTCTTTCATAGCCTGTCCATATGGACGACTTCTCTCTCACCACGTCTTGGCTCGCTGTCAGGCCGTTTCTTCACGCACTGGTCTCTTTCATAGCCTGTCCACACGGACAACTTCTCTCTCACCACGTCTTGGCTCGCTGTCAGGCCGTTTCTTCACGCACTGTGCTCTTTCATAGCCTGTCCACACGGATGACTTCTCTATCACCACGTCTTGCCTCGCTGTCAGGCCGTTTCTTCACGCACTGTGCTCTTTCATAGCCTGTCCATACGGACGACTTCTCTCTCACCACGTCTTGGCTCGCTGTCAGGCCGTTTCTTCACGCACTGTGGTCTTTCATAGCATGTCCACAATGATGACTTTTCTGTCATCACGTCTTGGCTCGCTGTCAGGCCGTTTCTTCACGCACTGTGCTCTTTCATAGCCTGTCCACACGGATGACTTCTCTCTCATCACGATTTGGCTCGCAGCCAGGCCGTTTCTTCACACACTGTGTTCCTTCATAGCCTGTCCACACGGATAACTTCTCTATCACCACGTCTTGGCTCGCTGTCAGGCCGTTTCTTCACGCACTTTGAATAAAGCTTGCACTGTGTTCTTTCATAAACTGTCCACACGGATGACTTCTCTCTCACCATGTCTTGGCTCGCTGTCAGGCCATTTCTTCACGCACTGTGCAATTTCATAGCCTGTCCACACGGATGACTTCTCTCTCATCACATCTTGGCTCGCCGTCAGGCCGTTTCTTCACGCACTGTGTTCCTTCATAGCCTGTCCACATGGATGACTTCTTTCTCACCACGTCTTGGCTCGCTGTCAGGCCGTTTCTTCACGCACTGTGCTCTTTCATAGCCTGTCCACACGGACAACTTCTCACTCACCATGTCTTGGCTCGCTGTCAGGCCGTTTCTTCACGCACTGTGCTCTTTCATAGCCTGTCCATACGGACGACTTCTCTCTCACCATGTCTTGGCTCGCTGTCAGGCCGTTTCTTTACGCACTGTGGTCTTTCATAGCATGTCCACACGGATGACTTCTCTATCACCACGTCTTGGCTCGCTGTCAGGCCGTTTCTTCACGCACTTTGAATAAAGCTTGCACTGTGTTCCTTCATAGCCTGTCCACACGGATGACTTCTCTCTCACCATGTCTTGGCTCGCTGTCAGGCCGTTTCTTCACGCACTGTGTTCTTTCATAGCCTGTCCATACGGACGACTTCTCTCTCACCACGTCTTGGCTCGCTGACAGGCCGTTTCTTCACACACTGTGTTCTTTCATAGCCTGTCCACACGGACAACTTCTCCATCACCATGTCTTGGCTCGCTGTCAGGCCGTTTCTTCATGCACTGTGTTCCTTCATAGCCTGTCCACACGGATGACTACTTTCTCACCATGTCTTGGCTCGCTGTCAGGCCGTTTCTTCACGCACTGTGCTCTTTCATAGCCTGTCCACACGGACGACTTCTCTTTCACCATGTATTGGCTCGCTGTCAGGCCATTTCTTCACGCACTGTGCTCTTTCATAGCCTGTCCACACGGACAACTTCTCTCTCACCACGTCTTGGCTCGCTGTCAGGCCGTTTCTTCACGCACTGTGCTCTTTCATAGCCTGTCCATACGGACGACTTCTCTCTCACCACGTCTTGGCTCGCTATCAGGCCGTTTCTTCACGCACTGTGTTCTTTCATAGCCTGTCCATACGGACGACTTCTCTCTCACCACGTCTTGGCTCGCTGTCAGGCCGTTTCTTCACGCACTGTGGTCTTTCATAGCATGTCCACAAGGGTGACTTCTCTGTCATCACGTCTTGGCTCGCTGTCAGGCCGTTTCTTCACGCACTGTGGTCTTTCATAGCATGTCCACACGGATGACTTCTCTCTCATCACGTCTTGGCTCGGTGTCAGGCTGTTTCTTCACGCACTGTGCTCTTTCATAGCCTGTCCACATGGATGACTTCTCTATCACCACGTCTTGGCTCGCTGTCAGGCCGTTTCTTCACGCACTTTGAATAAAACTTGCACTGTGTTCCTTCATAGCCTGTCCACACGGATGACTTCTCTCTCACCATGTCTTGGCTCGCTGTCAGGCCGTTTCTTCACACACTGTGCTCTTTCATAGCCTGTCCACACGGATGACTTCTCTATCACCACGTCTTGGCTCGCTGTCAGGCCGTTTCTTCACACACTGTGCTCTTTCATAGCCTGTCCATACGGACGACTTCTCTCTCACCACGTCTTGGCTCGCTGTCAGGCCGTTTCTTCACGCACTGTGTTCTTTCATAGCCTGTCCATACGGACGACTTCTCTCTAACCACGTCTTGGCTCGCTGTCAGGCCGTTTCTTCACGCACTGTGGTCTTTCATAGCATGTCCACAAGGATGACTTTTCTGTCATCACATCTTGGCTCGCTGTCAGGCCGTTTCTTCACGCACTGTGCTCTTTCATAGCCTGTCCACATGGATGACTTCTCTCTCATCACGTCTTGGCTCGCTGCCAGGCCGTTTCTTCACACACTGTGTTCCTTCATAGCCTGTCCACACGATTAACTTCTCTATCACCATGTCTTGGCTCGCTGTCAGGCCGTTTCTTCACGCACTTTGAATAAAGCTTGCACTGTGTCCTTTCATAGACTGTCCACACGAATGACTTCTCTCTCACCATGTCTTGGCTCGCTGTCAGGCCGTTTCTTCACGCACTGTGCAATTTCATAGCCTGTCCACACGGATGACTTCTCTCTCATCACATCTTGGCTCGCCGTCAGGCCGTTTCTTCACGCACTGTGTTCCTTCATAGCCTGTCCACATGGATGACTTCTTTCTCACCACGTCTTGGCTCGCTGTCAGGCCGTTTCTTTACGCACTGTGGTCTTTCATAGCATGTCCACACGGATGACTTCTCTATCACCACGTCTTGGCTCGCTGTCAGGCCGTTTCTTCACGCACTTTGAATAAAGCTTGCACTGTGTTCCTTCATAGCCTGTCCACACGGATGACTTCTCTCTCACCATGTCTTGGCTCGCTGTCAGGCCGTTTCTTCACGCACTGTGTTCTTTCATAGCCTGTCCATACGGACGACTTCTCTCTCACCACGTCTTGGCTCGCTGTCAGGCCGTTTCTTCACACACTGTGTTCTTTCATAGCCTGTCCATACGGACGACTTGTCTCTCACCACGTCTTGGCTCGCTGTCAGGCCGTTTTTTCACGCACTGTGTTCCTTCATAGCCTGTCCATATGTATGACTTCTCTCTCACCACGTCTTGGCTCGCTGTCAGGCCGTTTCTTCACGCACTATGCTATTTCATAGCCTGTCCACACGGACAACTTCTCCATCACCATGTCTTGGCTCGCTGTCAGGCCGTTTCTTCACGCACTGTGCTCTTTCATAGCCTGTCCATACGGACGACTTCTCTCTCACCACGTCTTGGCTCGCTGTCAGGCCGTTTCTTCACACACTGTGCTCTTTCATAGCCTGTCCATACGGACGACTTCTCTCTCACCACGTCTTGGCTCGCTGTCAGGCCGTTTCTTCACGCACTGTGTTCTTTCATAGCCTGTCCATACGGACGACTTCTCTCTAACCACGTCTTGGCTCGCTGTCAGGCCGTTTCTTCACGCACTGTGGTCTTTCATAGCATGTCCACAAGGATGACTTTTCTGTCATCACATCTTGGCTCGCTGTCAGGCCGTTTCTTCACGCACTGTGCTCTTTCATAGCCTGTCCACATGGATGACTTCTCTCTCATCACGTCTTGGCTCGCTGCCAGGCCGTTTCTTCACACACTGTGTTCCTTCATAGCCTGTCCACACGGATAACTTCTCTATCACCATGTCTTGGCTCGCTGTCAGGCCGTTTCTTCACGCACTTTGAATAAAGCTTGCACTGTGTCCTTTCATAGACTGTCCACACGGATGACTTCTCTCTCACCATGTCTTGGCTCGCTGTCAGGCCGTTTCTTCACGCACTGTGCAATTTCATAGCCTGTCCACACGGATGACTTCTCTCTCATCACATCTTGGCTCGCCGTCAGGCCGTTTCTTCACGCACTGTGTTCCTTCATAGCCTGTCCACATGGATGACTTCTTTCTCACCACGTCTTGGCTCGCTGTCAGGCCGTTTCTTTATGCACTGTGGTCTTTCATAGCATGTCCACACGGATGACTTCTCTATCACCACGTCTTGGCTCGCTGTCAGGCCGTTTCTTCACGCACTTTGAATAAAGCTTGCACTGTGTTCCTTCATAGCCTGTCCACACGGATGACTTCTCTCTCACCATGTCTTGGCTCGCTGTCAGGCCGTTTCTTCACGCACTGTGTTCTTTCATAGCCTGTCCATACAGACGACTTCTCTCTCACCACGTCTTGGCTCGCTGTCAGGCCGTTTCTTCACACACTGTGTTCTTTCATAGCCTGTCCATACGGACGACTTGTCTCTCACCACGTTTTGGCTCGCTGTCAGGCCGTTTCTTCACGCACTGTGTTCCTTCATAGCCTGTCCATATGTATGACTTCTCTCTCACCACGTCTTGGCTCGCTGTCAGGCCGTTTCTTCACGCACTATGCTATTTCATAGCCTGTCCACACGGACAACTTCTCCATCACCATGTCTTGGCTCGCTGTCAGGCCGTTTCTTCACGCACTGTGCTCTTTCATAGCCTGTCCACACGGACAACTTCTCTTTCACCATGTATTGGCTCGCTGTCAGGCCATTTCTTCACGCACTGTGCTCTTTCATAGCCTGTCCACACGGACAACTTCTCTCTCACCACGTCTTGGCTCGCTGTCAGGCCGTTTCTTCACGCACTGTGCTCTTTCATAGCCTGTCCATAGGGACGACTTCTCTCTCACCACGTCTTGGCTCGCTATCAGGCCGTTTCTTCACGCACTGTGTTCTTTCATAGCCTGTCCATACGGACGACTTCTCTCTCACCACGTCTTGGCTCGCTGTCAGGCCGTTTCTTCACGCACTGTGCTCTTTCATAGCCTGTCCACACGGATGACTTCTCTCTCATCACGTCTTGGCTCGCTGTCAGGCCGTTTCTTCACGCACTGTGTTCCTTCATAGCCTGTCCACACGGAGGACTTCTCTCTCACCACGTCTTGGCTCGCTTTCAGGCCGTTTCTTCACGCACTTTGAATAAAGCTTGCACTGTGCTCTTTCATAGCCTGTCCATACGGACGACTTCTCTCTCACCACGTCTTGCCTCGCTGTCAGGCCGTTTCTTCACGCACTATATTCTTTCATAGCCTGTCCATATGTACGACTTCTCTCTCACCACGTCTTGGCTCGCTGTCAGGCCGTTTCTTCACGCACTGTGCTATTTCATAGCCTGTCCACACGGACAACTTCTCCATCACCATGTCTTGGCTCGCTGTCAGGCCGTTTCTTCATGCACTGTGTTCTTTCATAGCCTGTCCACACGGATGACTACTTTCTCACCATGTCTTGGCTCGCTGTCAGGCCGTTTCTTCACGCACTGTGCTCTTTCATAGCCTGTCCACACGGACGACTTCTCTTTCACCATGTATTGGCTCGCTGTCAGGCCATTTCTTCACGCACTGTGCTCTTTCATAGCCTGTCCACACGGACAACTTCTCTCTCACCACGTCTTGGCTCGCTGTCAGGCCGTTTCTTCACGCACTGTGCTCTTTCATAGCCTGTCCATACGGACGACTTCTCTCTCACCACGTCTTGGCTCGCTATCAGGCCGTTTCTTCACGCACTGTGTTCTTTCATAGCCTGTCCATACGGACGACTTCTCTCTCACCACGTCTTGGCTCGCTGTCAGGCCGTTTCTTCACGCACTGTGGTCTTTCATAGCATGTCCACAAGGATGACTTCTCTGTCATCACGTCTTCGCTCGCTGTCAGGCCGTTTCTTCACGCACTGTGCTCTTTCATAGCCTGTCCACACGGATGACTTCTCTCTCTCATCACGTCTTGGCTCGCTGTCAGGCCGTTTCTTCACGCACTGTGTTCCTTCATAGCCTGTCCACACGGATGACTTCTCTCTCACCACGTCTTGGCTCGCTTTCAGGCCGTTTCTTCACGCACTTTGAATAAAGCTTGCACTGTGCTCTTTCATAGCCTGTCCACACGGACAACTTCTCTCTCACCACGTCTTGGCTCGCTGTCAGGCCGTTACTTCACGCACTGTGCTCTTTCATAGCCTGTCCATAGGGACGACTTCTCTCTCACCACGTCTTGGCTCGCTATCAGGCCGTTTCTTCACGCACTGTGTTCTTTCATAGCCTGTCCATATGGACGACTTCTCTGTCATCACGTCTTGGCTCGCTGTCAGGCCGTTTCTTCACGCACTGTGCTCTTTCATAGCCTGTCCACACGGATGACTTCTCTCTCATCACGTCTTGGCTCGCTGTCAGGCCGTTTCTTCACGCACTGTGTTCCTTCATAGCCTGTCCACACGGATGACTTCTCTCTCACCACGTCTTGGCTCGCTTTCAGGCCGTTTCTTCACGCACTTTGAATAAAGCTTGCACTGTGCTCTTTCATAGCCTGTCCATGCGGACGACTTCTCTCACACCACGTCTTGCCTCGCTGTCAGGCCGTTTCTTCACGCACTATATTCTTTCATAGCCTGTCCATACGGACGACTTCTCTCTCACCACGTCTTGGCTCGCTGTCAGGCAGTTTCTTCATGCACTGTGCTCTTTCATAGCCTGTCCATATGGACGACTTGTCTCTCACCACGTTTTGGCTCGCTGTCAGGCCGTTTCTTCACGCACTGTGTTCCTTCATAGCCTGTCCACACGGATGACTTCTCTCTCACCACGTCTTGGCTCGCTGTCAGGCCGTTTCTTCACGCACTTTGAATAAAGCTTGCACTGTGTTCCTTCATAGCCTGTCCACACGGATGACTTCTCTCTCACCATGTCTTGGCTCGCTGTCAGGCCGTTTCTTCACGCACTGTGTTCTTTCATAGCCTGTCCATACAGACGACTTCTCTCTCACCACGTCTTGGCTCGCTGTCAGGCCGTTTCTTCACACACTGTGTTCTTTCATAGCCTGTCCATACGGACGACTTGTCTCTCACCACGTTTTGGCTCGCTGTCAGGCCGTTTCTTCACGCACTGTGTTCCTTCATAGCCTGTCCATATGTATGACTTCTCTCTCACCACGTCTTGGCTCGCTGTCAGACCGTTTCTTCACGCACTATGCTATTTCATAGCCTGTCCACACGGACAACTTCTCCATCACCATGTCTTGGCTCGCTGTCAGGCCGTTTCTTCACGCACTGTGCTCTTTCATAGCCTGTCCACACGGACAACTTCTCTTTCACCATGTATTGGCTCGCTGTCAGGCCATTTCTTCACGCACTGTGCTCTTTCATAGCCTGTCCACACGGACAACTTCTCTCTCACCACGTCTTGGCTCGCTGTCAGGCCGTTTCTTCACGCACTGTGCTCTTTCATAGCCTGTCCATAGGGACGACTTCTCTCTCACCACGTCTTGGCTCGCTATCAGGCCGTTTCTTCACGCACTGTGTTCTTTCATAGCCTGTCCATACGGACGACTTCTCTCTCACCACGTCTTGGCTCGCTGTCAGGCCGTTTCTTCACGCACTGTGCTCTTTCATAGCCTGTCCACACGGATGACTTCTCTCTCATCACGTCTTGGCTCGCTGTCAGGCCGTTTCTTCACGCACTGTGTTCCTTCATAGCCTGTCCACACGGATGACTTCTCTCTCACCACGTCTTGGCTCGCTTTCAGGCCGTTTCTTCACGCACTTTGAATAAAGCTTGCACTGTGCTCTTTCATAGCCTGTCCATACGGACGACTTCTCTCTCACCACGTCTTGCCTCGCTGTCAGGCCGTTTCTTCACGCACTATATTCTTTCATAGCCTGTCCATATGTACGACTTCTCTCTCACCACGTCTTGGCTCGCTGTCAGGCCGTTTCTTCACGCACTGTGCTATTTCATAGCCTGTCCACACGGACAACTTCTCCATCACCATGTCTTGGCTCGCTGTCAGGCCGTTTCTTCATGCACTGTGTTCTTTCATAGCCTGTCCACACGGATGACTACTTTCTCACCATGTCTTGGCTCGCTGTCAGGCCGTTACTTCACGCACTGTGCTCTTTCATAGCCTGTCCATAGGGACGACTTCTCTCTCACCACGTCTTGGCTCGCTATCAGGCCGTTTCTTCACGCACTGTGTTCTTTCATAGCCTGTCCATATGGACGACTTCTCTGTCATCACGTCTTGGCTCGCTGTCAGGCCGTTTCTTCACGCACTGTGCTCTTTCATAGCCTGTCCACACGGATGACTTCTCTCTCATCACGTCTTGGCTCGCTGTCAGGCCGTTTCTTCACGCACTGTGTTCCTTCATAGCCTGTCCACACGGATGACTTCTCTCTCACCACGTCTTGGCTCGCTTTCAGGCCGTTTCTTCACGCACTTTGAATAAAGCTTGCACTGTGCTCTTTCATAGCCTGTCCATGCGGACGACTTCTCTCACACCACGTCTTGCCTCGCTGTCAGGCCGTTTCTTCACGCACTATATTCTTTCATAGCCTGTCCATACGGACGACTTCTCTCTCACCACGTCTTGGCTCGCTGTCAGGCAGTTTCTTCATGCACTGTGCTCTTTCATAGCCTGTCCATATGGACGACTTGTCTCTCACCACGTTTTGGCTCGCTGTCAGGCCGTTTCTTCACGCACTGTGTTCCTTCATAGCCTGTCCACACGGATGACTTCTCTCTCACCACGTCTTGGCTCGCTGTCAGGCCGTTTCTTCACGCACTTTGAATAAAGCTTGCACTGTGTTCCTTCATAGCCTGTCCACACGGATGACTTCTCTCTCACCATGTCTTGGCTCGCTGTCAGGCCGTTTCTTCACGCACTGTGTTCTTTCATAGCCTGTCCATACAGACGACTTCTCTCTCACCACGTCTTGGCTCGCTGTCAGGCCGTTTCTTCACACACTGTGTTCTTTCATAGCCTGTCCATACGGACGACTTGTCTCTCACCACGTTTTGGCTCGCTGTCAGGCCGTTTCTTCACGCACTGTGTTCCTTCATAGCCTGTCCATATGTATGACTTCTCTCTCACCACGTCTTGGCTCGCTGTCAGGCCGTTTCTTCACGCACTATGCTATTTCATAGCCTGTCCACACGGACAACTTCTCCATCACCATGTCTTGGCTCGCTGTCAGGCCGTTTCTTCACGCACTGTGCTCTTTCATAGCCTGTCCACACGGACAACTTCTCTTTCACCATGTATTGGCTCGCTGTCAGGCCATTTCTTCACGCACTGTGCTCTTTCATAGCCTGTCCACACGGACAACTTCTCTCTCACCACGTCTTGGCTCGCTGTCAGGCCGTTTCTTCACGCACTGTGCTCTTTCATAGCCTGTCCATAGGGACGACTTCTCTCTCACCACGTCTTGGCTCGCTATCAGGCCGTTTCTTCACGCACTGTGTTCTTTCATAGCCTGTCCATACGGACGACTTCTCTCTCACCACGTCTTGGCTCGCTGTCAGGCCGTTTCTTCACGCACTGTGCTCTTTCATAGCCTGTCCACACGGATGACTTCTCTCTCATCACGTCTTGGCTCGCTGTCAGGCCGTTTCTTCACGCACTGTGTTCCTTCATAGCCTGTCCACACGGATGACTTCTCTCTCACCACGTCTTGGCTCGCTTTCAGGCCGTTTCTTCACGCACTTTGAATAAAGCTTGCACTGTGCTCTTTCATAGCCTGTCCATACGGACGACTTCTCTCTCACCACGTCTTGCCTCGCTGTCAGGCCGTTTCTTCACGCACTATATTCTTTCATAGCCTGTCCATATGTACGACTTCTCTCTCACCACGTCTTGGCTCGCTGTCAGGCCGTTTCTTCACGCACTGTGCTATTTCATAGCCTGTCCACACGGACAACTTCTCCATCACCATGTCTTGGCTCGCTGTCAGGCCGTTTCTTCATGCACTGTGTTCTTTCATAGCCTGTCCACACGGATGACTACTTTCTCACCATGTCTTGGCTCGCTGTCAGGCCGTTTCTTCACGCACTGTGCTCTTTCATAGCCTGTCCACACGGACGACTTCTCTTTCACCATGTATTGGCTCGCTGTCAGGCCATTTCTTCACGCACTGTGCTCTTTCATAGCCTGTCCACACGGACAACTTCTCTCTCACCACGTCTTGGCTCGCTGTCAGGCCGTTTCTTCACGCACTGTGCTCTTTCATAGCCTGTCCATACGGACGACTTCTCTCTCACCACGTCTTGGCTCGCTATCAGGCCGTTTCTTCACGCACTGTGTTCTTTCATAGCCTGTCCATACGGACGACTTCTCTCTCACCACGTCTTGGCTCGCTGTCAGGCCGTTTCTTCACGCACTGTGGTCTTTCATAGCATGTCCACAAGGATGACTTCTCTGTCATCACGTCTTCGCTCGCTGTCAGGCCGTTTCTTCACGCACTGTGCTCTTTCATAGCCTGTCCACACGGATGACTTCTCTCTCATCACGTCTTGGCTCGCTGTCAGGCCGTTTCTTCACGCACTGTGTTCCTTCATAGCCTGTCCACACGGATGACTTCTCTCTCACCACGTCTTGGCTCGCTTTCAGGCCGTTTCTTCACGCACTTTGAATAAAGCTTGCACTGTGCTCTTTCATAGCCTGTCCACACGGACAACTTCTCTCTCACCACGTCTTGGCTCGCTGTCAGGCCGTTTCTTCACGCACTGTGCTCTTTCATAGCCTGTCCATAGGGACGACTTCTCTCTCACCACGTCTTGGCTCGCTATCAGGCCGTTTCTTCACGCACTGTGTTCTTTCATAGCCTGTCCATATGGACGACTTCTCTGTCATCACGTCTTGGCTCGCTGTCAGGCCGTTTCTTCACGCACTGTGCTCTTTCATAGCCTGTCCACACGGATGACTTCTCTCTCATCACGTCTTGGCTCGCTGTCAGGCCGTTTCTTCACGCACTGTGTTCCTTCATAGCCTGTCCACACGGATGACTTCTCTCTCACCACGTCTTGGCTCGCTTTCAGGCCGTTTCTTCACGCACTTTGAATAAAGCTTGCACTGTGCTCTTTCATAGCCTGTCCATGCGGACGACTTCTCTCACACCACGTCTTGCCTCGCTGTCAGGCCGTTTCTTCACGCACTATATTCTTTCATAGCCTGTCCATACGGACAACTTCTCTCTCACCACGTCTTGGCTCGCTGTCAGGCAGTTTCTTCATGCACTGTGCTCTTTCATAGCCTGTCCATATGGACGACTTCTCTCTCACCACGTCTTGGCTCGCTGTCAGGCTGTTTCTTCACGCACTGTGTTCCTTCATAGCCTGTCCACACGGACGACTTGTCTCTCACCACGTCTTGGCTCACTGTCAGGCCGTTTCTTCACGCACTGTGTCCCTTCATAGCCTGTCCACACGGACGACTTGTCTCTCACCACGTCTTGGCTCCCTGTCAGGCCATTTCTTCACGCACTTTGTTTTTTCGCTAGTTGAGGAGTATATTAAGTGTGGGGGTGATCGGTCATCGACGCAAAAACAGCAGACATGTTGTTTGCTTTTGCAAACTATTTCCGGGCTGATTGCTCCACTTACATGACTAATGGAAAGTTCTAGTCCAGTCATGGCCATTCGAATCCCACCATAAAGAGATCCATCAGGCCGAGACAGATTATAAACCAGATTTCCGATTTAAAACGAGTGGATCCACCTTCCATCACGCATTTTGTGGCACGTAAACAACAACTTCAAGAATTGTTCTCAAACAAATCGTTAGACTTATTTACTAAAATATTGAACGCAAAGATAAGATATTTTCATGACACCACTGATTATCAATAACCATTGAAAGGGGTTGTCACTTTGGAGGCTATAGTGCCGAGGACGGTATTTGATGACTAGCAGGCCCTAGTCAATGGCTTTTAATATCCGTCTGAAAGTTCTTCCTGATAAGTGGCTAGTCGATAAGCCCGGGACATCAATCTCCCCAGCGGAGATAGTGGGGTCCTTCTCGCTGACAGGGCAGTAAAGGCCTCCTAAAGGCGTCCTCTTATCTGCCCGCTAATAAAGTAATTTCTGATGAGCCCGAAGGTCAGCCAAGCCTGCTCTCCTCTCCGACGCATGCCTCCACAGCAGATTCCACCTGCCGTGACCCCGGAGGTCACGGCCCATCCCTACTGGAAAGCACATTTTTGGCATGAAATAGATGCGGCATTGGGGTGATAGTGATTTGTCGTGGCATGGGCAGGGATGGGTTGTGATGGTCTGTCTGTCTGCAGGGACAGAATAAGTCCTCAACTAAGACGATCTGTTGCCGTACCACACAAAACGCTGGAATTAATTTGTTGTTCGATTGTGTCTCAAACTATTTGAAGTGCAGCTAGACAACTGCTTTTCATGGTCGTCTCAAATAACTAATCTATGTAAAAGAAAATATTAAAACAGCATGCATAATCAGAAGGATAGCTAAATATTTACCAGAAACAAATCTTCAGCAAATAACACAAGTATTAATTGAGAGTCAACTACTGTTCGGTGGTCTGGGGAAATGCATCATCAAGTGAAGTTAGGAGGCTGCAGAATGCACAGAACAAAGCAGCAAGGATTGTTTTAAGGTGAGATATGGTTCTTCTGTTGCAGTCATGCGCAGTGTTCTTGGTTGGTCATCAATCGACAAGATAATTGAAAAAAAACATGCTATTTTATTTCATAATATACATCATTTAAAACGGTTCTATTCACAACGGTATTCAGTTGGTAAGAGACAGACATTCCGTAAATACTAGGAATAGATTGTCCACCATCTATGCCTTGTCCAGACAGAAAAGAGAAATAGGCAAAATAACATTTCGATTTAGAGCAATACAGAAATGGAATAAATTAACTGAGCAAACTAGAAACCTTTCAATATATACATTTAAACATTATTTTAAAACAATTTAAATATAATACATAGAAATGTTGTGGGACTATAGTAGATGAAGAATCAATATTTTTCCCATTGAGTATTTATTGGGTCATTATGCTAGTGTATTATGTATGTTTGTAATAGTGTGTTATATGTGAAAGTGTGTTTGTATTATAAATTGTATTTTAATGTTTAAGGACTCTTGGAAGATTAGTCCAAATGGGGACTAAAAGAGATCCAAATCAAATCAATGTCTAGGATGGGTATTGTAAAATGTTACTTGAAGTGACAATAGGCAAGCGGTATTATTACTAGGTGTTCCACCACCATACTGTAGCATATGCCACTTTTGAAGTCGGGGCCATCCCTTTCATGCCCTAGATGACTCGTCCGAGTCAACAGCATGTCAACTCATTACAAGCAAGGGAGTGGGACCGTTGCCTACCTCTGCTATTTTATATCTTATTCAATGACTCTCCCCATCCATCGCCAAGGGCAGTCATAAAGTAGAGAGAAAGAAAAAAAGTCTAATCTCTCTGCAGTTGTGTCGAGCAGGCCTCGTATCCCTTGCCATATCTCTGCCTCACCGTCGCCAGGTTCATCTCTCCGTCAGCTCTCCCACCTCCTCATCCTTGCTCTGGGTAAACAAGAAACCAGTGAATCATGTGAATTCAATGTCCCAATCAATTTATTTAACCGCATCAATCATCACAACCTGACATTTATTGTAGAGATAATGGGTTGATTCTGTGGACTTGGAGCAGAAAGAGAGAGAGAGAGGCGGAGAGAGAGAGATCATGGACTGGCGGGATGACAGAGACCCGAATAGTTGTTATCACCAGATACACCGAATGTCCCACGTACACGGCACTAAAGTGCGACCAATTTGGTTGCATATGCAACAAAATATTTTTCTGTGGGACGACAAGTTTTATTTTGGGAGCACTGTGCGACTAGGAGTTTTATTTCGGGGGCAATGTGCGACTAGGAGTTTTATTTTGGGAGCACTGTGTGACTATGAGTTTTATTTTGGGAGCACTGTGCGACTAGGAGTTTTATTTTGGGAGCACTGTGTGACTAGGAGTTTTATTTTGGGAGCACTGTGTGACTAGGAGTTTTATTTTGGGAGCACTGTGCGACTAGGAAACAATCTGGATCTTCCCCTTCATTAGTTTAGATAAGCACCCAAAGCAAGAAGTACTAGAGTAGTGGCAGGCAGGGTAGCCTAGGGTAGCCTAGTGGTTAGAGCGTTGACCAGTAATCGGAAGGTTGCAAGTTGACAAGGTACAAATCAAGGTACAAATCTGTCATTCTGCCCCTGAACGGGCAGTTAACCCACTGTTCCTAGGCCGCCATTGAAAATAAGAATTTGTTCTTAACTGACTTTCCTAGTTAAATAAAGGTAAAATAAAGTTGTCAAACTGGCATTTAATGAGGGCAGTAGCTAGCACTTTCATGGAGTCCATGAATCTATCCAGGTGTTACGGTTTTCTTCCGTCGAAGGAGAGTGGCACCAAAATGCAGCGTGGTTAATACGATACATCTTTAATGAAGATGAAACACGATAATACAAAAACAAGAAACGGGACGTGAAAACCTATACAGCCTATCTGGTGACAATAAACACAGAGACCCAACAAAACACTCTAAGAATATGGCTGCCTAAATATGGTTCCCAATCAGAGACAACGAGAATCACCTGCCTCTGATTGAGAACCGCCTCAGGCAACCATAGACTATGGTAGAACACCCCACTAAGCCACAATCCCAAAACCTACGAAAAACCCCCATACAAAAACACAACACAAAATAAACCCATGTCACACCCTGGCCTGACCAAATAAAGAAAGAAAACACAAAATACTAAGACCAGGGCGTGACACCAGGTCTGTGGCTTTAGTGCGTTCAAGCTCTGCTAGCATATTGGCATTTTTGGCCAATATGCTAGGTTGTCCATTTCTGTTTCAGTCTATTTTCTTCAGTTTTTTTTGTCTAATTAATACAACCATGGTGTCAATAAATGATCCTGTCAGAACATGTGACCCAAGAGAGAAGGAAAGAGGGAGCGAGAGAAGCCTGTGCTCTTGTAACAAAGGCTGATATGACATTACGAGCTGTTTGCTCTGGCGCACACGACACCGTTGCACCTCTCCAATTGAAGAGGTAACTTTTTAGATGCTTTACAGTGGGAAAACACACGCTGTAAACGTTTGGCAGGTGGCAGGACAACAGAGTGTAGGTTTAGAGGAGGTGCAGCACCTAGACATAACAGAGATACACTGGTGCTACAACCAGCCAAATAATTAAGACATTCATGAAGCTCTGACCAAGTAGACCTGCTCCCAAATTCATCAGCATTGAAGATGCTATTGACGGGAATGAAGTTGTCATTTAAACGGCTTGGTTCTGTCTGTCTCCTTCAAACACAGGAGTGTGTGTTTGTGTGTGTGTTGGGGCATGCGACAGTGTTTTAAGCAATCCTTCCACTCCTGCCCTCCTCCCGCCCCTCACCTTCCCTCTTGCCTCCGTCAGACTTGACTCAGCCAGGCAGGAAATACACTGGTCAAGGTATGTATTTATCTGGGGGAAGAAACCTCATCAGTGAGTCATTCCTCGTCTCTCTCTCTCGAAGGCATCATCTGGAACAGACCCTAGCCTAAACTAAAAGGCCCAATGAAAGCCCTCGCTTGTGCTCTCCCGACCCACAAGGACAGTACGTGCACTTAGCCCCAACTCAAGGGACACCTTTCCCTTTCATGTTAGGGACTTGAGCCTGCCCTCCCCTCTCCTCCTCTCCTCATCTAGTCAATATGTGGAAAAGCCACAAGCCCGTATCTAAGGGGAGGAGAGTGACAAACTAACCTTCAAAACCACCCCACCCTTTCCCCAAGAGTCGAAATATCTCAAAGTTAGTGTATAGCTCACTTTAAATACATCTCTGTCTCTCTGTCTCACTCTCTCTCGCACACGGGCCCTCTGGCAGGCAGGACTTGTCAGACCAGTGTGAGATGATGTGAAGAAAGCTCTGCATATTGACGGCGACATATGCAAAAGCTGTAAATATTTATTCGAGCCCCAAAAAACAATACGTCATTTAGCCAGGCATCTTCCGTCACATGCCAATATACCCATGGTCTGCTTCCAAAAACCTCTTCCGATGACAGATCTGGACTCTTAAGTATGTTATCCTTCGCATAGAAAGGGTTCCCTGGTTTGAATTACAGGCTTCATTGATTTGAGAGAGACATTTGAACCAATGTGTATTCTTACACACACATACAACTCGGAGGGAACACATTTAGATGGCAGAATACTGGAATACTGGAATCCAGAGTGCCAGTACCAGATTGATCAGATTAAAGCATGTTGCTAATGAAAAGCATGTTGCTATCCAAACCTAAATACACTCCCGAGATATCCCATCTTTCAAACCCAATGTTTGCTGGGAGAAATGAAAAGCGTCTACATATCATATGGATTGACCCTCAATCCAATTGGTGCAGCCTACAGGACACGCTCTGCCCCTCATACATGTTCCAAGAGAGCCTATGTGATTATTATTATCATTATTTATTAGTCGGCGTCCGTACGGCTGTCAAAGCATCTGTTGACGGAGCTCTATCGCCACTCCATTATTCACTGTTATTACTGATCATCCTCCCAAATGACTAATCAATAAAGTGGGCCAGCCGGCTAATATATCTCTATGGCTCTGTCAATACCAAGTTCTGTGTCACGGCTTAAAAGGATCAATGATAAGGTGATGGATGCAGCACTCTTTACCTCTCTCGCCCTCTCTCTCTCTTTTTTTTACAACTCTGAGGCACAACGTCGATTTCTTCTCTTCCCAGTCACATAATATAATGTACCTCTGTCAAGGTATATTTGCTGAGCAAGTGTGAACCGCGAACCCTTCAACTGCACTATTATTCTCCTGAAGAGATCAATCCACTTCCAGTAGCCAGGAAGTGTTCATTTAGCCTGTCAGTGTATTTGGTGTATATTTAGCTGTGGAATATTAGCCGAGTAGGACATACAGTACCTTCAGAAAGTATTCACACCCCTTTACTGTTTCCACACTTTGTTGTGCTACAGCCTGAATTAAACATTTATTAAACTGAGATGATGTGTCACTGATCTACACACTATACCCACAATGTCAATGTGGATTTTTTTTGGATTTTTTTCAATATTTTTCATAAATGTCTTGAGTCAATAAGTATTTAACCCCTTTACTATGGCAAAACTAAATAAGTTCAGGAGTAAAATGTGCTTAACAAATCGTATAATAAGTTGCACTGACTCATTCCGTGTTCAATAATAGTGGTTAACATAATTTCAATTATTTTTATGACTGCCCCATCTCTGTACCCCACACATACAAATATCTGTAAGGTCCCTCAATTGAATAGAGCATTTCAAGCACAGATTCAACCACAAAGAACAGAGAGGTTTTTCAATGTCTTGCAAAGAAGGGTACCGAGTGGTAGATTTGTAAACATGTAAAAAGCAGACACTGAATATCCCTTTGAACATGGTGAAATGATTAATTAAGCTTTGGATGGTGTTTTTTAAATGATTTTAAAACAGGTACAGAATTTTATGTTTGCGATAGGAGAAAACTGAGGAGGGAACAACAACATTGTAGTTACTCCACAATACTAACCTAAATGACAGAGTGAAAAGAAGGAAGCCTGTACAGAATAAAAAATATTCCAAAACATGCATCCTGTTTGCAATAAAGCGCTAAAGTATAACTGCAAAAAATGTGGCTAAGAAATTAACCTTAGTCCCGAATACAAAGCGGTATTGTAATGGTTTTCTTCATCTGAAGCGGACCAAAATGCAGCGTGGTTTCTTTGATTCATGTTTAATAACAAAAAGATAAACACGAACACTACAAAACAATAAACGTGGAAAACCAAAAACAGCCCTATCTGGTGCAAAACACAGAGACAGGAACAATCACCCACAAACACACAGTGAAACCCAGACTACCTAAATATGGTTCCCAATCAGAGACAATGACTAACACCTGCCTCTGATTGAGAACCATATCAGGCCAGACATAGAAATAGACAAACAAGATATCCAACATAGAATGCCGACTCAGAATGCCGACTCAAGCAAACTATGGTCAGGGTGTGACAGGTATGTTTGGCGCAAATCCAGCAAAACACATTACTGAGTACCACTCTTTATATTTTCAAACATTGTGGTGGCTGCATCATGTTATGGGTATGCTTGTCATCGGCAAGGACTAGGGAGTTTTTTTTGGGGTAAAGAGGAACGGAATACAGCAATAATCTTTGAGGAAAAGCTGGTTCAGTCTGTTTTCCACCAGACACAGGGAGACGAATTCACCTTTCAGCAGTACAATAACCTAAAACACAATGCCAAATCTATACTGGAGCTGCTTATCATTGAATGTTCCTGAGTGGCATGATTACAATTTTAACTTAAATCGACGTGGAAATCTATGGCAATACTTGAATATGTTTGTCTAGCAATGATCAACAATCAACTTGACAGAGCTTGAAGAATTTTAAGAATAATGACCAAATATTATGCAATCCAGGTGTGCAAAGCTCTTAGAGACTTACCCAAAAAGACACATCTGTAATCACTGCCTAAGGTTGTTCCACAAATAATTCACTCGGTGGTGTGAATACTTATGTAAATGAGTTATGTCTGTATTTCATTGTCATTAAATGTGCAAAAATTTATTTAAAAAAATGATTATGGGGTATTGTGTGTAGAAAAAATAACCTGCTGTAACAAGTGTACTAAGTCAAGGGGTATGAATATTTCTGAAGGCACTTTTGGCACTTGTATGGATAATATTTAGATACGAATCATACAGTACTGCACATTGACATGATGAGGCAAATCGACCCAGGTTTTATTGAAAAGCTCCCGTAATATGTTTTATTGTGACATTTGCCCGAGCATAAATCATGGGAACTCTTAAAGGACTCCAGGGTCATTGCTCGTAGCGTAAACATGCCTGTTGTGTTTTAAAAGTGGCTATGTCCCTACACAATGTCACCGTGTGTTCGCCTGCCAAATACCCTTTGTATTTCCACTCTCCCAAGGTTTCAGTTCTGCCAACCAACACCCGCCCCATCCCGATACATTGAGTAATAACGTTGTTAGCTTTAGCCCCAACGTGATGTGGCAAACCGATCTCTGATCTCTCTCACCTTTGTGTTGGGCCTAGACAATACGACTAGTGAATTCCTCTGCCATCCTCTGCCACGGTCTGTATGCCTTTAACACATTCAACTGACAGACAAAGTCTAAGACGTAGATAAGGCCGTAATATGGAATCAAACAATGCTAACAATGTGAGCCATTCTTTTAATTGCCCCCCTCCCTCCCTATCAATAGCTGCGGAGCATTTCGCTATCAGGGCTGCCTTGATGTTTGCCTTGGCAGACGGCTTCAAGTCCTCAGCTTATTAAATTCCTCATAAATATATTCTATCAGATCGCCGCCTAGCTTCCTGGTATTTAGCAGGGAGGATTTCCCTCCATCTTTCACCGTGTTCTTTCTTGAGCAGGCTCATTGTTGAAATATGTTTTAAGTAGTGATAGAGTAGCGACTTGTTTTGTGTTGGCTCCCTCGTCGTATCGGTGTTGGGAAGTCCCAAAATAGCCCCTTTACACCCTGCTGAGGACAAATGACCCGGGAACACAAACTGAGTCCAAAACGTCAGATAGTGTCTTCACTCAAACAAGATTCAGCTGATTCTGGAGAGAGAACAACAGTGAGAGAGTGAGAAAGAGAGAGGAAGTGAGAGAAAGGGAAAACCTGTTTGAGCGTGGGCTATCAATGGGATTTCATTTGAAAAAACTGCAGACTAGTAATATTTGTCTTGAAGCGTGTCGGCTGTGAAGGTTTGAGAGAGGCTGGTGCTGGAGATAGTCACAGTGATTAATCTTCTGTGATTTGACGTGCTAGTTTAAGGGTCTACGTACGCTGAGTGTACAGAACATTTAAAACACCTTCTCTTTCAGTGGTATAGACTGCACAGAAGGTTGGTGGAACCTTAATTGAGGAGGACGGGCTCGTGGTAGTGGCTGGACCGGAATAATTGGAATGGTATCAAATACATTAAACACATGGTTTCCATGTGTTGGAGGCCATTCCATTAGCTCCATTCCAGGCATTATTATGCGCCCTTCTCCCCTCAGCATCCTCCACCGATCGACTGTCCTGGTGAATCCAGGTGAAATCTATGCTCTCTTTTTGATGTCACTTGTTAAATCCACCAATTAAGGTAGATGAAGGGGAGGAGACAGGTTAAATAAATAAGTATTTGTAAGCCTTGAAACAATTGAGAAATTGAATTTGTATTTATGCCGTTCAGAGGATGAATGGACAAAACAAAATATTTAAGAGCCTTTGAGCAGAGTATGGTAGTAGATGCTAGTGTCACGTTCTGACCTTTATTTCCTTTGTTTTGTCATTATTTAGTATGGTCAGGGCGTGAGTTGGGGTGGGCAGTCTATGTTTGTTTTTCTATGATTTGTGTATTTCTATGTTTCGGCCTAGTATGGTTCTCAATCAGAGGCAGGTGTCATTAGTTGTCTCCGATTGAGAATCATACTTAGGTAGCCTGGGTTTCACTGTGTGTTTGTTTGTTCATGTGGAGTTGCTTTATTAAAGAACCATGAATAGAAACCACGCTGCATTTTGGTCCGCCTCTCCTTCAACTCAAGAAAACCGTTACAGAATCACCCACCACAACAGGACCAAGCGGCGTGGTAACGGGTAGCAGCAGGAGCAGCGAAATAAAGACTTCTGGACTTGACGGGAGAGGACCCTGGGCAAAGCCAGGGGAGTGTCGCCGCCCCAAGGTGCAGCAGGAGAAGCGGCAGCAGGAGCAGCGCGAGGAGGAATGGACATGGGAGGACGAATTGGATGGAAAAGGACCCTGGGCACAGCCAGCAGAATATCGCCGCCCCAAAGAAGAGCTGGAGGCGATGAAGGCGGAGAGGCGGTGGTATGAGGAGGCAGCACGGCGGCGTGGATGGAAGCCCGAGAGTCAGCCCCCAAAAATGTTTTGGGGGGCACACAGGAAGTGTGGCGAAGCCAGGTAGGAGACCTGCGCCAACTTCCTGTGCTTACCGGGGGGCGAGAGAGACATGTTATGCGGTGGAGAGCACGGTGTCCCCAGTGCGGGTGCATAGCCCGGTGCGGTACATACCAGCTCCGCG
Source organism: Oncorhynchus kisutch (assembly GCF_002021735.2). Taxonomy (NCBI): domain Eukaryota; kingdom Metazoa; phylum Chordata; class Actinopteri; order Salmoniformes; family Salmonidae; genus Oncorhynchus; species Oncorhynchus kisutch. The sequence goes on along the minus strand of NC_034197.2, from coordinate 1,355,126 downwards.
TATCGGCCGGGCTAGAGTGAGCATCGAGCCAAGTGCCATGAAGCCGGCTCTACGCATCTGGTCCCCAGTGCGTCTCCTTGGGCCGGCTTACATGGCACCAGCCTTGCGCACGGTGTTCCCGGTTCGCCTGCATAGCCCAGTGCGGGCTATTCCACCTCACCGCACTGGCAGGGCGACCGGGAGCATTCAACCGGGTAAGGTTGGGCAGGCTCGGTGCTCAAGAGCTCCAGTGCGCCTGCACGGTCCGGTCTATCCAGTACCACCTCCACACACCAGCCCTCCGGTGGCAGATCCCCGCACCAGGCTTCCTGTGCGTGTCCTCGGCCCAGTACCACCAGTGCCAGCACCACGCATCAGGCCTACAGTGCGCCTCGCCTGTCCAGCGCTGCCTGAGCCTTACTCCTCTCCAGCGCTGCCGGAGTCTCCCGCCTCTCCGGCGCTGCTAGAGCCTTCCTCCTCTCCAGCGCAGCCGGAGTCTCCCGCCTGTTCGGCGCTGCCAGAGCTCCCGCCCCTCAGTCCAGAGGCACCAGAGCCCCTCATTCCAGAGGTGCCAGGGCTCCTCAGTCCAGCGCTGCCAGAGCCTTCCTCTCCAGCTTTGCCGGAGCTTCCCGTCTGCCCAGCGCCATCAGAGTTGCCAGTCTGCCCGGCTCCATCTGAGCTACCCGTCTGCCCAGCGCCGCTTGAGCCACCCTTCTGCCCAGCGCCGCCTGAGCCGCCAGTCTGCCCTGCGCCGCCAGTCTGCAAGGAGCCGCCAGTGCCGCCAGTCAGCCAGGGGCCGCCAGTGCCGCCAGTCAGCCAGGGGCCGCCAGTCAGCCAGGGGCCGCCTGAAAGTCTGTGTTGCCCAGCAACAACCCCAAAACATCACTGCTCTAGAGGATATCTGCATGGAGGAATGGGCCAAAATACCAGCAACAGTGTGTGAAAACCTTGTGAGAGCCAGAATTCTTGTTTGTTTGTAGGTGACCAAATACTTATTTTCCACCATAATTTGCAAATAAATTCATAAAAAAAATCCTACAATGGGATTTTCTGGATTTCTTTTCTCATTTTGTCTGTCATAGTTGAAGTGTACCTATGATGAAAATGACAGGCCTCTCTCATCTTTTTAAGTGGGAGAACATGCACAATTGGTGGCTGACTAAATACTTTTTGCCCCACTGTAGATAATAAACAGCGAGTAGCAGCGGTGTAAAAACTAATGGATGAGGGGGGTGTCAATGTAAATAGTCCGGTGGCCATTTAAGTAATTGTTCGGCAGTCATATGGCTTGGGGCTAGAATCTGTTAAGGAACCTTTTGGTCCGAGACTTGGCGCTCCGGTATCGCTTGCCGTGCGGTAGCAGAAAAAAACTGTTCACCTGGGTGAATGGAGTCTCTGGCAATTTTACAGGCTTTCCTCTGACACCGCCTCATATATAGGTCCCTGGTGGTAGGAAGCTTGGCCCCAGTGATGTATTGGGCCTTATGCACTACCCTCTGTAGGGCCTTACGGTCAGATGCAGAGCAGTTGATGTACCAGGCAGTGATGCAACCATCTCGATGTTGCAGCTGTAGAACCTTTTGAGGATCTCAGGACCCATGCCAAATATTTTCAGTCTCCTGAGGGGGAATAGGTTTTGTCGTGCCCTCTTCATGACTGTCTTGGTGTGTTTGGACCATGATAGTTTGTTGGTGACACTAAGGAACTTGAAACTCTCAACTCGCTCCACTACAGCCCAGTCGATGTTAATGGGGGCCTGTTCGGCCCGCCTTTTCCTGTAGTCCACAATCAGCTGCTTGTCTCACTCACGTTGAGGGAGAGGTTGTTGTCCTGGCACCACATCGCCAGTTCTCTAACCTCCTCCTTATAGGCTGTCTCATCGTTGTCTGTGATCAGTTCTACCACTGTTGTGTCATCAGCAAACTTAATGATGGTGTTGGAGTCGTGTTTGGCCATGCAGTCATGGGTGAACAGGGAGTACAGGAGGGGACTAAGTACACACCCCTGAGGGGCCCCAGTGTTGAGGATCAGCATGGCAGACGTGTTGTTGCCTACTCTTACCAACTGGGGGCGGCCCATCAGAAAGTCCAGGATCCAGTTGCAGAGGGAGGTGTTTAATTCCAGGGTACATAGCTTAGTGATGAGCTTCGTGGGCACTATGGTGTTGAACGCTGAGCTGTAGTCAATGAACAGCATTCTCACATAGGTTTTCCTTTTGTCCAGGTGTGAAAGGGTAGTGTTGAGTGCTATTGAGATTGCATCGTCTGTGGATCTGTTGGGGCGGTATGCAAATTGGAGTGGGTCTAGTGTTGTATGCTGTTGATGTGAGAAATGACCAACCTTTCAAAGCACTTCATGGCTACCTGCGTGAGTGCCACGGGGCGGTAATCATTTAGGCAGGTCACCTTCGCTTCCTTGGGCACAGGGACTATGGTGGTCTGTTTGAAACATGTAGGTATTACATACTCGGTCAGGGAGAGGTTGGAAATATCAGTGAAGACACTTGCCACTTGGGTCCGCACATGCTTTGAGTACACGTCCTGGTAATCCGTCTGGCTTTGCATGATATCCAGAGCGAATCCAAAAATGATTTGTGCATATAAGTGCTGAAAACTATATTTGTACTCTAAATTTAACAATAAGACAGAAAGATTATGAAAGTTGTTGCAAACGTCAAATGTCAATATGTTTAAGGCATTTACTCCAAAATCTTAAGGTTAGGCATTAACTCCGAATGGTTAAGGTAAGGGTTAAGGTTTGGGATTGGCTTAAAACAAAAATCTCAAAAACAACTTCTTGCTGGATTTGAACTTCCAACCTTTGTAATCAAAGGCAGATGCTTACACCCATCCATCATGCAGCCACATTGCCCTAGCAAAACCGAAACCTACTTGAAGTTAACATCGGTCACTGTTGCCCCTAGTGGCCGGTTTCCACATCACTTTTATCACGGGTGACCTTTTTACTATCCATGTAGGGACCAGAAGTACTCTTAAGAATAGTAACAGAAGGAACATTCTAGGGGAACAGTTCGCCAGTCCCCACAAGGAAAAGGGCTATTTTAGGCCTAGGGGGTTAAGTTTAGGGTTACAAATTGGGTTAAGAGTTAGGTTTAGGCTTACGTTTAGGAGTTAGGTTTAGGGTTTGCGGTTGGGGTTGGGGTTGGGGTTAAAACCAGTTGCGACGAGCAAACCCGTATCCGGGAGCGTAATCATAGCCTCAAATGCATTAGCATAACGCAACGGACATAAATACCCCTAGAAACTTTTCCTATTCATGAAAATCGCAAATGAAATGAAATAAATATATTAAAACACAAGCTTAGCCTTTTGTTAACAACACTGTCATCTCAGATTTTCAAAATATGCGTTACAACGCTAGACAAGCATTTGTGTAAGTTTATCATGGCATAATGCTATGCTAGGCTCTGCTGGCAGCAGGCAACATTTTCACGAAAATAAGAAAAGCAACCAAATTAAATCATTTACCTTTGAAGAACTTCAGATGCTTTCACTCAGGAGACTCCCAGTTAGATAACAAATGTACCTTTTTTCCAAAAATATTATTTTTGTAGGCGAAAAAGCTCCCGTTTCTTCACCATGCTTGGCTGAGAAATTGACCGAAAAACGCTACAACTATAACGGCAAACTTTTTTCAAAATTAGCTACATAATATCGACAGAAACAAGGCAAACGTTGTTTAGGATCCATCCTCAAGGTGTTTTTAACAAATTTATTCGATAATATATCCGTCGAGGCAGTTGGTTTCTCATAAGAAGCGATTGGAAAAATGGCTACCTCAGTATTTTACGCAAGGTTTTCTGCGGGAGACAACATGTGACCACATGCCATATATGGTCCCTTACAGCCATTCTTCAAGGGAAATGCCTAAAAAGACATCACAATACTGTAGACACCTTGGGGGAAACGTAGAAAACGTAAACTCATTCGTAGCTCCTTCACAGCCATATAAGGAGTCATTGGCGTGAGGCGGTTTTAAAAAATGCGGCACTTCCTGGTTGGATTTTTATCTGGTTTTCGCCTGTAACATCAGTTCTGTGGCACGCACAGACAATATCTTTGCAGTTTTGGAAACTTCAGAGTGTCTTCTTTCCAAAGCTGTCAATTATATGCATAGTCGAGCATCTATTTGTGACAAAATATCTTGTTTAAAACGGGAACGTTTTTCATCCAACAATTAACATAGCGCCCCCTAAATCCAACTGGCTAACGTTAAGGGTTAGGGGAATGAATGGGACTCAATTGTTTTGTCTGAACAAGGATAGTAAAACAAACGTGTGTGTGTGTGTGTGTGTGTGTGTCTGCAGGAGCTGAGTGAGAGAGACAGCCGTGGGTCTAGCACATCACACCTATAACCCCATATGTTAAAGCACAGGAGACTTTGATGACTGCTCTGAAGAACCAACTTCAACTGAGATGTTTTGATATTTACAGCTTCAATTCATTTAAGGCAGCTTGTTCTCGAAGTTCAATGCAAAACGAGAACATCGTATTTTTATTAGTAAAATGTTGTCATCTTGCAATTTTGAGAGCACCAGCAGAGAAAGAGGAGGATGAGGAGGGAATGAGTGTGTCTGACCCAAAAGCTGAAAACCATTAAAGCAGTTAAACGCTTGTGCCTGTTTGCATGTTTCAGTTTCAGGCTATACCATTTGATATATATACATAAGTGTTTGGCGTGTCTATAGGGTGGTGAGGAGAGTGAGGGAACTCGGGCCTAACTGTGTTGGAGTGCTTGAAAGTGTCTTGAAGTTGTTGCTTTGTGAACTATTTTTGCTGGCCTCCACATATTACCATAGCGGGGAAATACCTCCTCTCTCTTCTGTCTATCCTCTCCCTCTCTTTCTCCTCTTGCTCTTTATCTATCCTGTCTTTCTTTTTTCTCTATCTTCTCTCTTCCTTCTCCATCCTCTTCTTTCAGCCTCTGTCTCTCTCTCTCTGTTATCTGTGCCCATCACTCTAAGGACTATTGTCGGAGCATGGAGCACAAGGTGAACAGGAGGGCCCAGAATGTTAAAGAAGATTCTCATCAGCAATACCACCACCACACACAGAAACATGCAGCAACACACACAGGCCATCGAGCCAGATCCATATTTTCTCTCATTTTAACCTCTCTCTCTCTCTCTTGCTCTCTCTCACTCTCTTTCACTCGCTCATTGGGTGACTGGCTCTGGCATTCCCGAAAGCCGTGCCCCTAAGTAGTGGAACAACCATTTATAATCACACACAAAGTGTGTATTGGATGCTGGTGTGCATGTGTGATGGGCCAAGAGCGCTTGTGAGTTGCACATGGGCTGCGGCGGACCAAATACCAAGACCTTGTAGTCGCTCAGTTTAGAATTCTGAGACCACGCTAGTTTAAAATAGTATCATTTAAATGCGCCGCCGGGATGGCTTTGACAAGGCTGAGGTTTAAATTATAGATGTAAGTAGCGTAAGTGTACTCTTGTAAGTATCTGTGTTGTAATTTCTTCCATTCAGTGTGCTGGGAGATCCACTGACAGCTTAATGGTGGGAACCACAGCTCTGGTGCACAGCACTGTCTGTCTGTCTGTCTGTCTGCAGCACACATGGATGAGTCTGAAATACAGACATCTGAAATGGCATGCTATTCACTGAAGTGGCACATCTGAAATGGCATCTTATTCACTGAAGTGGCACATCTGAAATGGCATCCTATTCACTGAAGTGGCACATCTGAAATGGCATGCTATTCACTGAAGTGGCACATCTGAAATGGCATCCTATTCACTGAAGTGGCACATCTGAAATGGCATCCTATTCACTGAAGTGGCACATCTGAAATGGCATCCTATTCACTGAAGTGGCAAATCTGAAATGGCATGCTATTCACTGAAGTGGCACATCTGAAATGGCATCCTATTCACTGAAGTGACACATCTGAAATGGCATCCTATTCACTGAAGTGGCACATCTGAAATGGCATGCTATTCACTGAAGTGGCACATCTGAAATGGCATCCTATTCACTGAAGTGGCACATCTGAAATGGCATCCTATTCAATGAAGTGGCACATCTGAAATGGCATGCTATTCACTGAAGTGGCACATCTGAAATGGCATCCTATTCACTGAAGTGGCACATCTGAAATGGCATCCTATTCACTGAAGTGGCACATCTGAAATGGCATCCTATTCACTGAAGTGGCACATCTGAAATGGCATGCTATTCACTGAAGTGACACATCTGAAATGGCATCCTATTCACTGAAGTGGCACATCTGAAATGGCATCCTATTCACTGAAGTGACACATCTGAAATGGCATGCTATTCACTGAAGTGGCACATCTGAAATGGCATCCTATTCACTGAAGTGACACATCTGAAATGGCATGCTATTCACTGAAGTGGCACATCTGAAATGGCATCCTATTCACTGAAGTGACACATCTGAAATGGCATGCTATTCCCTGAAGTGGCACATCTGAAATGGCATCCTATTCACTGAAGTGACACATCTGAAATGGCATGCTATTCACTGAAGTGGCACATCTGAAATGGCATCCTATTCACTGAAGTGACACATCTGAAATGGCATGCTATTCACTGAAGTGGCACATCTGAAATGGCATCCTATTCACTGAAGTGACACATCTGAAATGGCATCCTATTCACTGAAGTGGCACATCTGAAATGGCATCCTATTCACTGAAGTGGCACATCTGAAATGGCATCCTATTCACTGAAGTGGCACATCTGAAATTGCATCCTATTCACTGAAGTGGCACATCTGAAATGGCATCCTATTCACTGAAGTGACACATCTGAAATGGCATGCTATTCACTGAAGTTTTTTCCCCTCCCCACTCAGACCACTCACAGACAGTTGTAGAAAAATTCTTGCTTGGGACATTGCTTTTGTAAGGTACTAAATTGCTACCCAGAAATGTTTTGATATTGAGATACAAACGTCTGCATTGGGCTTTTAACCAAGTGAGATCTCTTTCAAGTCTCTTTCAATGGAGCCCTGGATGGTCAAGAGGCAGTGTCAGATCCATGCTCACACGTGATACATCGACAAAACAATTACTGTTAAACCATAAGAGACTTGGAGATTTACAGTTAGTGATGTAATTAACGATTTTGTACAATCCAATGTGTGAGAAATCGAGCTCTCGCTCCATTAGAAGGAATCTGGCTAGTGTCGGGAAGAATCACACATGGAAAAAAGCCTGCCAATGTTTATGGAACCCCGATCCTGCTTTACCGTCCACACAGACCATAGTCTCTCTTTGAGAGGGTCCATTCAACCTGATTCATCAAAGACTCAAATAATCACAGTTCTCCAGATCAGACTCCAAATGAGATAAATGCTCGGGAATACAGTTGCATATTCCTCCCCCGTTCCCCCTTTAAATCATCGAGGAGGACATTCCAAGAGAAATCAAGTGTAATATATGGGCGCGTAACCGCCGTGCAACCCCACACAACACACCCTTCTGTTAGGGGGATGTGGGGGAGCATACAGTCGGTGGGGTTGGGTGGCGGGTGAGCTTGAGAGATGGAGGTGTGTGTGTTCTTGTGTGTGTGCACATATGTGTGTTTGTGTGCGTGCGCGCGCGTGTGTAATCAAAAATGTAATCTATGTAATCCCCAAAAGTAATTATTTATCATGAGAGGGCTATGAACAATAACTAGTAAAACTAGTAATACTGCATACTCACAGAAAGGTTAACATCTCACCTTTCTGGTAAAAAATGTTTTGTTAAATTAGTGGTGTAGTCACTTATGATAACAGTATGAAATGTTTTATATGATGCATTTCCTATTCAACAAAACCTTATGAATAAGGCTTGAAATGACTGATATGCGTTCTAGATATAGCATGATCTAATTAGTAAAACACTACCTGTAAGATTTAACCTTGTAAGATTTAACATATTTGTATGTTTAGTGTTAGACAAAACGTGCATATTTTCCAAAGGTGTCTCTTAATCAAAATGTCTGCCTGTGGGGCCTCCCGGGTGGCGCAGTGGTTAAGGGCCATCAGAGTTCACGCCCAGGCTCTGTCGTAACCGGCCGCGACCGGGAGGTCCTTGGGGCGACGCACAATTGGCCTAGTGTCATCCGGGCTAGGGAGGGTTTGGCTGGTAGGGAAATCCTTGTCTCAGCGACTCCTGTGGCGGGCCGGGCACGGAAGTAGCGTTTTTGTAGTAGCGTTTTTGTCAGATGTTGTTCAGAGCGCTGTGTCATAGGAACGAGGAGGCTGTTATTTCTGTTGGAGTTGAATGGTAACATGCTTTGTTTGTTGTCTTCACAGCAGATGCTGAATGACCACGAGGTGACGTCCTCTCCGGAGAGCTGCTTCAAAAAGGTAAGACCTGTAGAGATGTATTGCTGCTTTTTGTTTGGTCACAGAGGTGCGGACAGTGTCAACACACGCTGTCACACCTGATGTCACCCTACTGTATATCGTCATTGTACACAGACACACACTGACACTTTGATACCACATACCTCCATCGTTTCAGATGTGAACTCTGTGTCAAACCACATATTATAGGTACAGATATATTCCCATTCCCATTCATTGGGAATACAGGCTGCCCAGCTTCCTATAACATGACCAGTGGATTGTCGTGCTGTGACTATGAATGATGCTGTGAGGAGTGTGAGTGTGTATGTGTGTGAGAGAGAGGGAGAGAGATTCTCCATCATTGGTCTTTGTGTTGTCGATACGTCCTGTTGACCACGACACCAGCGGCCACATCTTCATGAGGTGATACATTTATTGAGAGGCGGGCCGTTGGCTTTTACGGACAGTGTTGCCGGGTCACGGTGGAAAAGGGAGAGAGTTCAAGTATAAAGTTAATGGTGAAAGAACGATGGCTGGGGAGAGAAAGAAAGAAGAGAGGGAGGGAGGGACACTTGTTAGAAAAATCTATGGAAACCTATAGCCATGGTCCGGTCCACGCACTCCAGTCATGCGTCCCAAATGGTAGCCTAATCCCTATTTATCAGGGCCCATACGGCCCTGGTCAAAAGTAGAGCACTATATAGATGGGTTGGTTGTTTAGCAACAAAACCGATGATTGCAAAACTGACAGGGTTGGCTAAGAATGTTAACAACATGTAAACAATATTTGGTCTCCAATTTTAATTAAAAACATAAATACATTTGCACAATGAGCAGTTGTTGTCTCTCAAATACGTAGTTACAGTTGTTGGTTAGCTAGCTAGCTATATTTTTTACATATTAGCATTGACATGAAATCAGTCAAAACACCTCAAAACAAGACATGGTATCAATAAAAATATTAAACTAGCTGAAATCAGCAACGATTCCCCACGGGGCAGTTTCTTGTCATTGTTGCAAGCCACCTGGCAATACAGAATCACAATAACTTACGATTCTCCACAGGGCAGTTTCTTGTCATTGTTGCAAGCCTCCTGGCCATACAGAATCACAATAACTTACGATTCCCCACAGGGCAGTTTCTTGTCATTGTTGCAAGCCTCCTGGCCATACAGAATCACAATAACTTACGATTCCCCACAGGGCAGTTTCTTGTCATTGTTGCAAGCCTCCTGGCCATACAGAATCACAATAACTTACGATTCCCCACAGGGCAGTTTCTTGTCATTGTTGCAAGCCACCTGGCCATACAGAATCACAATAACTTACGATTCCCCACAGGGCAGTTTCTTGTCATTGTTGCAAGCCACCTGGCCATCTAGAATCACAATAACTTATGATTCCCCACAGGGCAGTTTCTTATCATTGTTGCAAGCCTCCTGGCCATACAGAATCACAATAACTTACGATTCCCCACCTGGCCATCCAGAATCACAATAACTTACGATTCCCCACCTGGCCATACAGAATCACAATAACTTACGATTCCCCACCTGGCCATACAGAATCACAATAACTTACGATTCCCCACAGGGCAGTTTCTTGTCATTGTTGCAAGCCACCTGGACATACAGAATCACAATAACTTACAATTCCCCACCTGGCCATCCAGAATCACAATAACTTACGATTCCCCACAGGGCAGTTTCTTGTCATTGTTGCAAGCCACCTGGACATACAGAATCACAATAACTTACGATTCCCCACCTGGCCATCCAGAATCACAATAACTTGCGCTTCCCCACAGGGCAGTTTCTTGTCATTGTTGCAAGCCACCTGGACATACAGAATCACAATAACTTACGATTCCCCACCTGGCCATCCAGAATCACAATAACTTACGATTCCCCACAGGGCAGTTTCTTGTCATTGTTGCAAGCCACCTGGACATACAGAATCACAATAACTTACGATTCCCCACCTGGCCATACAGAATCACAATAACTTACGATTCCCCTCAGGGCAGTTTCTTGTCATTGTTGCAAGCCACCTGGACATACAGAATCACAATAAGTTACGATTCCCCACCTGGCCATACAGAATCACAATAACTTGCGCTTCCCCACAGGGCAGTTTCTTGTCATTGTTGCAAGCCACCTGGACATACAGAATCACAATAACTTACGATTCCCCACAGGGCAGTTTCTTGTCATTGTTGCAAGCCACCTGGCCATCCAGAATCACAATAACTTACGATTCCCCACAGGGCAGTTTCTTGTCATTGTTGCAAGCCACCTGGACATACAGAATCACAATAACTTACGATTCCCCACCTGGCCATACAGAATCACAATAACTTACGATTCCCCACAGGGCAGTTTCTTGTCATTGTTGCAAGCCACCTGGACATACAGAATCACAATAACTTACGATTCCCCACCTGGCCATACAGAATCACAATAACTTACGATTCCCCTCAGGGCAGTTTCTTGTCATTGTTGCAAGCCACCTGGACATACAGAATCACAATAAGTTACGATTCCCCACCTGGCCATACAGAATCACAATAACTTGCGCTTCCCCACAGGGCAGTTTCTTGTCATTGTTGCAAGCCACCTGGACATACAGAATCACAATAACTTACGATTCCCCACAGGGCAGTTTCTTGTCATTGTTGCAAGCCACCTGGCCATCCAGAATCACAATAACTTACGATTCCCCACAGGGCAGTTTCTTGTCATTGTTGCAAGCCACCTGGACATACAGAATCACAATAACTTACGATTCCCCACCTGGCCATACAGAATCACAATAACTTACGATTCCCCTCAGGGCAGTTTCTTGTCATTGTTGCAAGCCACCTGGACATACAGAATCACAATAACGTACGATTCCCCACCTGGCCATACAGAATCACAATAACTTACGATTCCCCTCAGGGCAGTTTCTTGTCATTGTTGCAAGCCACCTGGACATACAGAATCACAATAAGTTACGATTCCCCACCTGGCCATACAGAATCACAATAACTTACGATTCCCCTCAGGGCAGTTTCTTGTCATTGTTGCAAGCCACCTGGCCATACAGAATCACAATAACTTACGATTCCCCTTCATTTGACAGGAACCCAGGCAGAGAAACGTTCCCCACTTTATTTGTCCGTCTCTATCGAAATTAGCCTCAGATGTTACAGTGCGGAAAAAACCCAGTCCATCCAGTATGTGTGTTTGTGTTTAGGGGTTGTTATGAACTGTGTGACCTTTTATTAGTTCTTTCCCAGTCTGTTCTGAAGGTGAGGTTCCCCCAGTTGCTAGCTGGATTGGGAGTAAAATGTTAGGGGGGTGAAGTGTTGGATGGGGGTTAGCTGTGTGTGTGTGTGCTTGTGTGAATGCATATGCGTGTGTGTTCGTGTGTGTGCAGGTGCGTGTTGCAAACCTCCGATTTTTGTTCTATCAAGCCAGGGAGTTTAGTCTTTAAATGTGATCTTTTAAATGGCCTTACATTTATAAAGGGACAGAAAGAACAGCATTACATTACATTACATTACATTACATTACATTACATTACAGACAAGATTCGCTGCTAGGGGGGAAGCCGCCCGTAAAAAAAAGGGGTGATTGATTGATCATAATTTGTTTTAAATGATCATCTGGAAGGATATTATAATCACTGCCACCGCTGCCGCACCACAGGGGCAGCCAATATCCCATAATGTGTAGCCATCAGATATGCCCCCTGGTTACGAGTGAGTGGGGGGGGTGATTGGTGGCGGGGGTACAAGCTTTTCATCTCCCCAGGGACGGCGGGCAGCTGATGAATGATGACCAAGAGGAGCTGGAAATCATAGGAGAATAAACAGGCCGGAAAGACAGGAGGGGCTGTTAACTATCTGTAGCAGGGAGGGAGAAACGGCCACAGAGAAGTCAGGCCCGTGGCCCCGAGGGGCCGACCAGAGGAGCAAGAATGTGGAGACCTCGTATAGACCCTCGTGACCCTCACATACACACAAATGGATACGTGCATGAACAAGTAAAAGTAGCACTGTCAGAAAGCTACTTGTACTTATTACACATTTTGTTTGGTCAGTTTTTTCATAAACTCAGGAACCATTTTTTTTCCCTCTTTCAGGGCCCTGTCTTTCAAAGATAATTCCTAAAAATCCAAATAACTTCACAGATCTTCATTGTAAAGGGTTTAAACACCGTTTCCCATGCTTGTTCAATGAATCATAAACAATTGATAAAAATGCACCTGTGGAACGGTCATTAAAACACTAACAGCTTACAGACGGTAGGCAATTAAGGTCACAGTTATGAAAACTTAGGACACTGAAGAGACCTTTCTACTGACTCTGAAAAACACCAAAAGAAAGATGCCCAGGGTCCCTGCTGATCTGCGTGAACGGCAACATGATGGCAACATGCCTGAGTTACACCGGGATTGCACAATCCCCCCATCAGACTCAGACTGTCCGCAATAGGCTGAGAGAGGCTGGACTGAGGGCTTGTAGCCCTGTTGTAAAGGCAGGCCCTCACCAGACATCACCGGCAACACTGACGAGTCACGGTTTTGTCTCACCAGGGGTGATGGATGGATTCGTGTTTATTGTCGAAGAAATGAGCGTTACACCAAGGCATGTACTCTGGAGCGGGATCGATTTGGAGGTGGAGGATCCGTTATGGTCTGCGGTGGTGTATCACAGCATCATCGGACTGAGCTTGTTTGCATTGCAGGCAAACTCAACGCTGTGCATTACAGGGAAGACATCCTCCCTCATGTGGTACCCTTCCTGCTCGTCCTGACATGACCCTCCAGCATGACAATGCAACCGTCCATACTGCTTGTTCTGTGCATGATTTCCTGCAAGACTGGGATGTCAGTGTTCTGCCATGGCCAGCGAAGAGCCCGGATCTCAATCCCATTGAGCATGTCTAGGACCTGTTGGATCGGAGGGTGAGTGCTAGGGCCATTCCTCCCAGAAATGAACTTGCAGGTGCCTTGGTGGAAGAGTGTGGTAACATCTCACAGCAAGAACTGGCAAATCTGGTGCAGTCCATGAGGAGGAGATGCACTGCAGTACTTAATGCAGCTGGTGGCCACACCAGATACTGACGGTTACTTTTGATTTTGACCCCCCCCATTGTTCAGGGACACATTATTCCATTTCTGTTAGTCACATGTCCGTGGAACTTGTTCAGTTTATGTCTCAGTTGTTGAATCTTGTAATGTTCACACAAATATTTACACATGTTAAGTTTGCTGAAAATAAATGCAGTTGACAGTGAGAGGATATTTCTTTTTTTGCTGAGTTCATGACAGCAAACAAAAATAACATTAACTTAATGCAATTGATTTAACATTACTATATTATTTCAGCCTGCCAGCACCACTTGTTGGCAGGCTCTCAGTAAGCTATTTTGACAGCTATTTTGACAGAAAAACTTGAAAAGTTATTTATGACATTGCATTTGTGTGTATTTGCGCTTTATAGGGATACTTCCGGCCAATAATAACAGTGCTAAATCCCCAAAGACCTTCAGTCACTGTGCTAATGCTAGTTAGCATTTGCTCGTGAAACTACCTCTAACTTCCCTCATACTGGACACAGAGACATAAAAATGATATCCATGGGTTCAGTATATAAAGAGGCTCATTGCCAAAATCCCGAAGTATCCTTTTAATTCTATTGTGTACCTATCAAGAGACTGTTGTGTTTGGCTAGCGGTGTTTCTGTAGCCTAGTATAAGCTACAATGTACAGCGATGTACCTATGGCAGAGTTTGCAAAACAAATGCTGGTCAGACTGATACAAATCATCATGATATCGTTCTGCCAATTAGGTCTACTTTGCAGTAAGCATTACATTGGGAATGTTGTTTTGGAAAGCCTTAGCATTTTGCATACCCATTGTTGCCTTACCATTTACTGGTAGATATAAGTTCAAACATCTGTCCTACCTACTTGACCGCTATTGTTATTTTGTGAAGGAGGTGGAGGATTAGGTAAGGAGCAGAAAGTGGAGGAGTTTCTCAAGGTGGAGGCAGAAGCTTGACATCTAGAGTGATAGAAAGCAGCTGTAACAGCAGATACAGAAGAAGAGAAGGAAGAGAGGAGGGACGATATGTCCTCCAGAAGTTAAGTTTTCCTCTATTTCAGCTCATCTGCCCACAGCCCTGTTCTGTGAGTACACAGTGGGTCACTCAGTGGGCCATAGAGCGGGAGGGGAATGTTGAGCCACCCCGGAAGAAAGGGGACAATGAGAGTCAAAGGATGCAGGAAGGGAGGAGAGTAGGATCGAAGAGGTAGATTCAGGAGACAGGAGTGAGAAGTGTTTAGCAGAAGGGAGAGAGGATATAAGAGTAAGGAGTAGTGGGAGAGATGAAGAGAATATTGTGGCAGCACATGACCATCTCAGCCTTGTTGAGTGCAAATCGGCAGTCCCAAACGCTGCCGGAGACTAGCAATTTCACATGGTTTGTGCGAGCAGGGTACACTAAATTAGAAGGGTTTCAGCTCAGGGGTGAGAAGCAGCTGTAAAACCTACAGGGAGAGGAGCGAACTGGGATAGAAAACACGTGCATACTTGACTGCTGGGAGACGAGAAGCAAGTACAGGGTATGTATATTTAATGAATAAACAGAGAGGAAACAGGGTCTGGACAAGGGACACATAACATTAATGCTGAAAGAAACTGAGGAAGTGACAGATATAGGGGAGGTAATTAACAACGTGATGGAGGCCAGGGGAGTCCGATGAAGCGCTGATGCACGTAACGATGGTGACAGGTGTCCGTAATGATATGCAGCCTGGCGACCTCGAGCACCACAGGGGGGGAGCGGGAGCAGACATGATATTTGACAAAGCTACAAAAGAACAAAATGAGATCATCAGAAGATAACTAGGTAAGATACTCAAGTGAGAGAGTGGTGTGGAGCCTTCCTCTCTTTGATGCTGACACCACCATGCTTCAACATAGGGATGGTGCCAGTTTCATCAGACCAGAGAATCTTGTTTCTCATGGTCTGAGAGTCTTTAGGTACCATTTGGAAACTCCAAGCATGCTGTTATGTGCCTTTTACTGGGGAGTGGCTTCCGTTTGGTCAATCTACCATAAATACCTAATTGATGTAGTGCTGCAGAGATGGTTGTCCTTCTGGAATGTTCTCCCATCTCCACAGAGGAACACTAGAGCTCTGTCAGAGTGACCATGGGTTTCTTGGTCGCCTCCCAGAGATCCTTCTAACCCTATTGCTCAGTTTGGCTGGGCGGCCAGCTCTAAGAGTCTTGGTGGCTCCAAACTTCTTCCATTTAAGAATGAAGGAGGCCACTGTGTTCTTGGGAATCGTCAATGCTGCAGACATTTTTTGGTACCCTTCCTCAGATCTGTGCCTCAACACAATCCTGTCTCGGAGCTCTACGAACAAATCCTTCGACCTCATGGCTTGGTTTTTGCTCTATATGCAACATCAACTGTTGGACCTTATATCGGCAGGTGTGTGCCTTTCCAAATCATATCCAATTCATTGAATTTACCACAAGTGGACTGCAATCAAGTTGTAGAATCATCTCAAGGATGATCAATGGAAACAGGATGTACCTGAGCTCAATTGTGGGTCTCATAGCAAAGGGACTTTAAAACATTTTTATAAAACCTGTGTTTGCTTTGTCATTATGGGATATTGTGTGTAGATTGATGATGATTTGTTATTTATTTATAAATTTTAGAATAAGGCTGTAACATAACAAAATGTGAAAAAAGTCAAGGGGTCTGAATACCTTCCCGAATGCATTGTACCTAAATACGGTATGCTAAGGTAGAAACGGCAACATGATATACAGAAAATAAGGCCTTTACTTTGATAGGAACACACACACGTCCAACGTTATTATTTGAAAGGAAAACAACAAAGAAGGCAATGTGGGCACCAGCCAGAAAATGTGCCAGGGGGAAAGGGTTCGTGCAAGGCGTTTTCTGACTAGAGATGCGCAAATGTCTGCGATCTTGATCTGGGGAAACACTGGGGAAGTGTCTGGGCTCTCATCGAAGAGAGATGTTTTTCCATCTCTCAACCATAAATTGACCGCAACAGTGAAATGGGCTACTTCTTATGGGAATGAATGAAGAGGCGGAGCAGAATGAGGTGAGGAGGGGGAAAGAAGGAGAAAGGCAAGTGGAGAGGCACTGGGCAGCTGGGGGATGGGGGACAGGGGGACAGGCATCAGTTGGTATGGCGTCAAGCATACTGTATTTGTATAACCTTCCTGAACAAGCCTGACGTGACAAGCTCACATTCTGTGAAACAAGTGTCAGCACAGTGGTCGATCTGGTTTCACAAGGGTTTTCTATTTAACAACAATATGGAGTATCATTTTGGATATTTGCATCATGTGTTTGGACATAATGATCCATCTCCTAAGGATCTCAGTCTGTTCAATAGCCAGACCTCTCACACGACCCAGCTCCTATCAGCTTCCATCTTCCATCAGTTGTGCCATAAAGCTACCTCCTATGGTAACATGGCCACAATCACACAATAGGATAAATAGATCTTGGACCAGACCTATGTCACTTATCTGCCAGTCAATGTTCACCTACCTATCCTGTGTGTGTGTTTGTTAGTGTGTGTCCTGTATTGTGCTCACCTGGCCTGTGAGGGTATGTCCTGAGGCCTCAGCAACATATTGTCCAGTCTCTCGAGTCCCTGCCTTTCCTTGTCACCGTGGGGACAGATTCCACAGTGTCCTCATCACAAAAGTCTAAGAGTTGACAGTCCACCACACTGTGTGTGAGTGAGAGAGTGAGAGAGAGAGTATTTAAAACACATACACATAACAACGCTGCTTTGGTTTTTAACGCTCACATACCTCCAGGGTTTCCCTCTGCTTTCACACATGGGGAGGTGTCTTTATGTAATGGGTGTGTGTATGCTTGTTAGCAAGAGAATGTATGTGATTGAGACAGAGAGTTTGGTGTTTTTTTAAGAGAGATAGTTTTGTGTGTGTGTGTGTGTGTGTGTGTGTGTGTGTGTGTGTGTGTGTGTGTGTGTGTGTGTGTGTGTGTGTGTGTGTGTGTGTGTGTGTGTGTGTGTGTGTGTGTGTGTGTGTGTGTGTGTGTGTGTGTGTGTGTGTGCTTTTTAAACTCACAAATATTGACCAATATTATCTACTAAACATTTTCCAGAAAACTTGTTTCCGGGCCAATTTCATAATCAATTGACTCACTATCAATTCCCAACCCTGTTAATAAGTGCTTTCAACTGTGTCCAGTATTGAGGGAACTCTCACTCACTCACACACACACACACACACACACACACACACACACACACACACACACACACACACACACACACACACACACACACACACACACACACACAGTGGCAGCAGTGAGGTGTCTGTCAGATGATAGTAATATTGGTTAAGCTAATAATCAAATCGATGGGGGAAAAAACGGATGATCTATTTGATATTCTTCAGGTACAGATCTGTCCAGAATATGTATATAATATGTATATATATATATATATATATATAATAAATAATAAATATATAATATATATGTATAATATGTTCATGCACAATTGTTATACAAAGCAACAGCAACACAAAAACTGTGTGTGTGTATTTGCGCGACGCGTTCAAGATGCGTCCAAACATGTTGTCCCGATCGACCGTGTAAATAACAACAGGTGGAGGGAAACGAACACAACTCAAACTAACACAAAGCCACACGTACAAAGCCCCTTCCCATTACCTTGCCAACTTTTGATGCTGATGGAGACAAGTTTAAAAAACAAGGATTTCCCCCCCCCACTCCTTTTCCCCCATCCCTCCCTCCCTTTCCCCATCCCTCCCTCCCTTTCCCCCATCCCTCCCTCCCTCCCTTTCCCCATCCCTCCCTCCTTTTCCCCCATCCCTCCCTCCCTTTCCCCCATCCCTCCCTCCCTTTCCCCATCCCTCCCTCCCTCCCTTTCCCCATCCCTCCTTCCCTTTCCCCCATCCCTCCCTCCCTCCCTTTCCCCATCCCTCCCTCCCTCCCTTTCCCCATCCCTCCCTCCCTTTCCCCATCCCTCCCTCCCTTTCCCCATCCCTCCCTCCCTTTCCCCATCCCTCCCTCCCTTTCCCCCATCCCTCCCTCCCTCCCTTTCCCCATCCCTCCTTCCCTTTCCCCCATCCCTCCCTCCCTTTCCCCATCCCTCCACCCCTTTCCCCATCCCTCCCTCCCTTTCCCCCATCCCTCCCTCCCTTTCCCCCATCCCTCCCACTGTCTTTCTGTGGTTGAACACTGATGCTTTCAGAGTCTTAATCTTCATTACAGCTTATTACCCTTCCTGGAGGCCTCTCTCAATCTGATGGAGGCTGGCACAGACGCTACGCTGAGCCCCCTCGCCAGGGAGAGAGTAGGGCACCCGCCACCTTACCCCATTCCAATGAACTGTTAAGTAACCCAGACGCTACGCTGAGCCCCCTCGCCGGGGAGAGAGTAGGGCACAGATACCCTCACCCCATTCCAATGAACTGTTAAGTAACCCAACGATTGCTAATCCAGAACCCAGCGGTAGAAAACAGCTCGGACCGTTCGTTTGACCGTCCATCAATCATGCTTTCTAAGGAGATTTAAGAGATTTGTCATTAATTACAAACAAAGGGAGAGGGATTGAGGAGGGAACACCGGTCCCGTCTAGCATCGCTCGGCTCAGCACTCACAATCCTTAGTTGTCCTGTCTGTCTGTCTGTCTGTCTGTCTGTCTGTCTGTCTGTCTGTCTGTCTGTCTGTCTGTCTGTCTGTGTGTGTCTGTCTGTCTGTCTGTCTGTCTGTGTGTGTGTGTGTCTGTCTGTCTGTCTGTCTGTCTGTCTGTCTGTCTGTCTGTCTGTCTGTCTGTCTGTCTGTCTGTCTGTCTGTCTGTCTGTCTGTCTGTCTGTCTGTCTGTCTGTCTGTCTGTCTGTCTGTCTGTGTGTGTGTGTGCGTGTGCGTGTGCGTGTGCGTGTGCGTGTGTTCTCATAATGGACGGGAGCATCTGTTCCTTTTATTTCTTATTGATCTTCAAATCAAATTGTATTTGTCACATGCGCCAAATACAACAGGTGTAGACCTTACAGTGAAATGCTGAATACAACAGGTGTAGGTAGACCTTACAGTGAAATGCTGAATACAACAGGTGTAGACCTTACAGTGAAATGCTTACTTACAAACCCTTAACCAACAATGCTTTAAAATTAAAATAGGTGTTAAGTAGAAAATAGAAAATGAAAGTAACAAATAATTAAACAGCAGCAGTTACAGTTTTTTTCGATTGCTAAACGACAGTGGACACAACTGGAGTCACATGTGCAAAACTCTAACTACAGTCTGCACAGCAGCTGTTCATGTGGACCAAACTCAAGTTCGTTTTTCATTGCTTGAACACAGTTTTCAAAACTCTACACACTTATCCCATGCGGGAGATTCAAGATAGAGTGCTGGCTGATAATGATATATTTGAAAATTGTAAATCTGTCAGCACAACAACTATTGTTCGAGTCCTAAAGAAACACCAAGTTACAATGAAACAGTTATACACTGTACCGTTCGAGAGAAACAGTGAACGGGTAAAAGAGCAAAGATACCAATATGTCCAGGTAAGACGTCTGAGGTTACGTACACAGCTATACAAAATATTTACAGTAAGAAAAAACACTAGCATTTCTACAGTAAAACTGTGCACTTACTGTTTTTCAGAGAGTAATGGAGGTGGAAGCACTGGAAAGACCACATTCATTTGTATTTATCGATGAAGCTGGATTTAACCTTGCCAAAACACGGCGCAGAGGAAGGAATGTTATAGGTCAAAGGGCCACTGTGGAGGTTCCAGGCCAAAGGGGGGGAAATATCAACATGTGTGCTGCAATGGCCAATGATGGTTTGCTTCTCAACACACCACTCATTGGCCCATACAACACAGAAAGGCTTATAGCTTTCCTAGAACAGCTCTATGCTCAGCTAGTGCCAGCAGAACAGGGGGAGCCAGTAAGAAACCCCCAAGTTTTTGTCATAGTTTGCGATAACGTTGCTTTTCACCACTCTGCAGCTGTCACAGATTGGTTTGCAGCACATCACAGATTTATGGTTTTGTACCTGCCTGCATATTCACCCTTCCTCAACCCAATAGAGGAGTTTTTCTCTGCCTGGAGGTGGAAAGTGTTTGGTCACCACCCACATGACCAAATGTCTCTTTTGGAAGCCATGCGTGCCTGATGTGAGGACACGAGTCCAGAGGACTGCCAGGGATGGATAAGGCACTCCAGAAGGTTCTTCCCCAGGTGCATGGCAAGAGAAAACATTAGATGTGATGTTGAAGAAAACCTGTGGCCTGATGCTAGAGAGAGGCCCCTCAATTATTTGTACGAATTACAGTATGTTGGTGTTTGATGCTAGTGTTTTTACTCTCAGTGTGTTCTGAGTGACAGTGTGTGTTATCTCAGTGAGGGTTGTGCATAGTGTTTGGCTGCACTGAGCGTGTTTTGAGCCATGTGTTAAGAGAAGTGAACTGTTTAGCTCAGGTGACTGTTGGTAGTGTCAGACTGTAGTTAGAGTTTTGCACATGTGACTCCAGTTGTGCCCACTGTCGTTTAGCAATCGAAAAAAACTGTAAATAGCGAGGCTATATACAGGAAGTGCCGGTACAGAGTCAATGTGCGGGGGCACCGGTTAGTCAAGGTAATTGACTATGCGTAGACATTAAACAGAGAGTAGCAGCAGCGTAAAAGAGGGGTTGTGCAATTTCTGAGATGTGTGGACTTAGTCGTTTTTCAGAGAAAAAAAATCAAAACTTCCCTTTGATTAGCTGTTCAGGAGTCTTATGACTTGGAGGTAGAAGCTGTTTAGAAGCCTCTTGGACCTAGACTTGGTGCTCAGGTACCGCTTGCCATGCGGTAGCAGAGAGAACAGTATGAATAGGGTGGCTGGAGACTTTGATCATTTTTAGGGCCTTCCTCTGACACCGCCTGGTATAGAGGTCCTGGATGTCAGGAAGCTTGGTCCCAGTGATATACTGGGCTGTACGCACTACCCTCTGTAGTGCCTTGCGGTCATAGGCCAAGCAGTTGCCATACCAGGCAGTGCAGGATACTCTCGATGGTGCAGTTGTAGAACCTTTTGAGGATCTGGGGACCCATGCCAAATAATTGAGGGGGAATATGTTTTGTTGTGCCTTCTTTACAACTGTCTTGGTTTAATTGGACCATGATAGTTTGTTGTTGATGTGGACCTTGATGAAGGAATTTGAAACTCTCAACCTGTTCCACTACAGCCCCGTCGATGAGAATGGGGGTGTGCTCAGTCCTCCTTTTCCTGTAGTCCACAATCATCTCCTTTGTCTTGATCATGTTGACGGAAAGGTTCTTATCCTGGCACCACACGGCCAGGTCTCTGACCTCCTCCCTATAGGCTATCTCATCATTGTCTGTGATCAGGCCTACCACTGTTGTGTCATCTGCGAACTTGATGATGGTGTTGTAGTCGTGCCTGGACATGCAGTCATGAGTGAACAGGGGGTACCGGAGGGGACTGAGCACGCACAGCTGAGGGGCCCCGTGTTGAGGATCAGCGTGGCAGATGTGTTGTTACCTTCCCTTTCCACCTGGGGGCGGCCCGTTAAGAATTCCAGTAACCAGTTGCAGAGGGAGATGTTTAGTCCCAGGGTCATTAGCTTAGTGATGAGCTTTGAGGGCACTATGGTGTTGAACGCTGAGCTGTAGTCAATGAATTGCATTCTCATGTAGGTTTCCCCCCTTTTGTCGAGGTGGGAAAGGGCAGTGTTGAGTGCAATAGAGATTGTATCATCTGTGGATCTGTTGGAGCGGTATGCAAATTGGAATGGGTCTAGGGTTTCTGGGATAATGGTGTTGATATGAGCCATGACCAGCCTTTCAAAGCACTTCATGGCTACCTGCGTGAGTGCCACGGGGTGGTAATCATTTAGGCAGGTTACGTTAGTGTTCTTGGGCACAGGGACTATGGTGGTCTGCTTGAAACATGTTGGTATTACAGACTCAGTCAGGGACAGGTTAAAAATATGAGTGAAGAGACTTGCCAGTTGGGCAGCTCATGCTCAGAGTACACGTCCTGGTAATCCGTCTTGCCCTGCAGCCTTGTGAATGTTTATCTGTTTAAAGGTCTTGCTCACATCGGCTACGAAGCGTAGAAGTCATTTAGCTCAACTGGTAGGCTTGTGTCACTGGGCAGCCGTGCTTCCGTTAGTAGTCTGTATTAGTTTGCATGCCTTGCCACATCCAGATGAGCATCTGAGCTGGTGTAGTACGATTCAATCTTAGTCATGTATTGACGCTTTGCCTGTTTGATGGTTTGTCTGAGGGCATAGCGGGATTTCTTATACATTTCCGGGTTGGAGTCCTACTCCTTGAATTGGCAGCTCTATCCTTTAGCTCAGTGAGGATATTTTCTGTAGTCCATGGCTTCTGGATGGGGTATGTACATACAGTCACTGTTGGGACGACATCATCGATGCACATATTGATGAAGCCAGTGACTGATGTGGTGTACTCCTCAATGCCATCGGAAGAATCCCCGAACATATTGCAGTCTGCGCTAGCAAAACAGTCCTGTAGCTTAGCATCTGCTTCATCTGACCACTTTTTTTATTGAGCGAGTCACTGGTGCTTCCTGCTTTAGTTTTTACTTGTAAGCAGGAATCAGGAGGATAGAATTATGGTTAGATTTGCCAAATGGAGGGCGAGGGAGAGCTTTGTATGAGTCTCTGTGTGTGGAGTAAAGGTGGTATCGATTTTTTTCCCTCTGGTTGCACATTTAACATGCTGGTAGAAATGAGGTTAAACGGATTTAAGTTTCCCTGCATTAAAGTCCCCGGCCTCTAGGAGCACCGCCTTTGGATGAGCATTTTCCTGTTTGTTTATGGCCCTATACAGCTCATTGAGTGCGGTGTTAGTGCCATCATCGGTTTGTGGTGGTAAATAGACAGCTACTAAGAATATAGATCTCTCTTGGGAAATAGTGTGGTCTACAGCTTGTCATGAGATACTCTACCTCAGGCGAGCAAAACCTTGAGACTTCCTTTGATTTCATGCACCAGTTGTTTAAACATGAACTTAGAGCGCCACCCCTTGTCTTACCAGAGGCCGCTGTTTTATCCTGCTGATACAGTGTATAACCCACCAGCCATATGTTATTCATGTCGTTGTTCAGCCACCACTCAATCGCTGTCAGATCCTTACAAAGCACCCAGACCTTCTTCCCCGATATTTCCGTCTCTTTCTCCTGTGAATGAAGTGGATGAGGGTCTTGTCATGCATCTTCAGTAAATTCTTCCCATCTGATTAATTGTAGAAAAAGTATTCCTCCAGTACGGAGTAATAGGTATGTAATCGCTATCTAGAAGCACTTTTTGGTCATAAGTAATGGTGGCAGAAACATTATGTTCAAAATAACCTCTCTGGGATCGTTCGGGACTTGAGCGCCCCACCTCGCCAACAGCCAGTGAAAGTGCAGGGCGCCAAATTCAAAACAACAGAAATCCCATAATTAAAATTCCTCAAACATACAATAATTATACACCATTTTAAAAACGTCTTGTTAATCCAGCCACAGTGTCCGATTTCAAAAAGGCTTTACGACGAAAGCACACCATGCAATTATGTTAGGTCAGCGCCTAGCCACAGAAAACCATACAGCCATTTTCCAAAGGAGAGGTATCACAAAAGTCAGAAATAGCATTAAATGAATCACTAACCTTTGATGATCTTCACCGGATGGCACTCCCAGGACTCCATGTTAGACAATAAATGTGTGTTTTGTTCGATAAAGTTCATCTTTATGTCCAAAAACCTCATTTGAAATTGGTGCGTTATGTTCAGAAATGCATTGTCTCTAACAAACATCCGGTGAAATTGCAGAGAGCCACATCAATTTACAGAAATACTCATCATAAACATTGATGAAAGATACAAATGTTATACATAGGATTAAAGATAAACTTCTTGTTAATTCAGCCGCTGTGTCCGATTTCAAAAAGGCTTTACGGCGAAAGCACACCATGCGATCGTTAGGTCAGCGCCTAGCCACAGAAAACCATACAGCCATTTTCCAAAGGAAAATGTCACAAAAGTCAGAAATAGCGTTAAAATGAATCACTTACCTTTGATGATCTTCATCTGATGGCACTCCCAGGTATCCATGTTCGACAATAAATGTTTGTTTTGTTTGATCAAATTCATCTTTACGTCCAAATACCTCCTTTTTGTCCGCGCATTTAGTCCAGTAATCCAAATGCACAAGTTCCATTAAAGTTCCATTAAAGTTCGTAGAAACATGTCAAACGATGTATATAATCAATCTTTAGGATGTTTTTATCATAAATCTTCAATAATATTCCAACCGGACAATTCCGTTGTCATTAGAAAGGAAAGGGAACGACCGTCATGCTCACGGCCGAGCGCGTGACTAAGCTAAAGGCTTTCTAGCCTAACCACTTGTTGAAACAGCTCTTATTCAATCCACTTTCATAATAGAAGCCTGAAACAACTTCTAAAGACTGTTGACATCTACTGGAAGCCTTTGGAAGTGCAACCTGACCCCATAGACAGGATATTGGATAGGCAATCACTTAAACATTTTTTTTTTAACTACGAACCTCAGATTTCCCACTTCCTGGTTAGATTTTGCTCAGGTTTTTGCCTGCCATATGAGTTCTGTTATACTCACAGACATTATTTTAACAGTTTTGTAAACTGTTAAAAGTGTTTTCTATCCAATTGTATGCATATCCTAGCTTCTGGGCCTGAGTAACAGGCAATTTACTCTGGGCACGCTTTCCATCCAAACTTCCCAATGCTGCCCCCTATCCCAATGAAGATAAGTTACAAAAAACGCAAAAAACACACACAATAGTACAATTGGTTAGGAGCACGTAAAACAGCAGCCGTCTCCTCCGGCGCCGTTGTTATCTTTCCTCTCCCTCTCTGTAGCATCTATATCGCCCAATCAAACATGGAGCCCTTTCACTACCACCTAACCAGAAGGCCCAAGAGAAATATAGAGATGGAGAGATTAAGAGAGAGCGAGATCAGGAACACACAGAAATCACTGTCACCCTTCTCTGCCACCAAGCAACCAGCCTTCATCTGTATCGGCATGTTAATACGACAACGACGGGGAAGGTGGGAACGAGGAGGACAGTTGACTTTTTTCTGTGATAATGAAGCTAATGAAAGAGGAAAGGGGCTAATTGAGTAAACCAGCTCCCTGGCTCGTCACCCCTAATTAAGGCATTACAAGGAAGAGCGGCTCATTGCCACGGCGAGGGGTAATTAACACGCTGCCGCGGCGATGACAAACTGCACAGGGAATTATCTGATGGAGAAACAATGAATAGGCCAAGTGGGGGTGGGGGGACCCTGTCCCGAGGGAGGGTAGATGGGGTAACGCTCTCCACACACAAACACAGGCACACAGTCGGACACCAACATGCAGCAGAGTGGAGTCCCGGCGTTGCTCTGTGTGAATTTCCATGAGATTATCCCCTTAATCAGCTAAATACTGCTAAATACTGCCGTAGAGCCCCGGTGTTGCTCTGTGTGAATTTCCATGAGATTATCCCCTTAATCAGCTAAATACTGCTAAATACTGCCGTAGAGCCCCGGTGTTGCTCTGTGTGAATTTACATGAGATTATCCCCTTATTCAGCTAAATACTGCTAAATACTGCCGTAGAGCCCCGGTGTTGCTCTGTGTGAATTTACATGACATTATCCCCTTATTCAGCTAAATACTGCTAAATACTGCCGTAGAGCCCCGGTGTTGCTCTGTGTGAATTTACATGACATTATCCCCTTATTCAGCTAAATACTGCTAAATACTGCCGTAGAGTCCCGGTGTTGCTCTGTGTGAATTTACATGAGATTATCCCCTTATTCAGCTAAATACTGCCGTAGAGTCCCGGTGTTGCTCTGTATGAATTTACATGAGATTATCCCCTTATACAGCTAAATATGGCTAAATACTGTCGTAGAGTCCAGGTGTTGCTCTGTATGAATTTCCATGAGATTATCCCCTTATTCAGCTAAATACTGCCGTAGAGTCCCGGTGTTGCTCTGTGTGAATTTATATGAGATTATACCCTCATTCAGCTAAATATGGCTACACACTGCCGTAGAGTCCCGGTGTTGCTCTGTGTGAATTTCCATGAGATTATCCCGTTAATCAGCTAAATACTGCTAAATACTGCCGTAGAGCCACGGTGTTGCTCTATGTGAATTTACATGAGATTATCCCCTTATTCAGCTAAATACTGCCGTAGAGCCCCGGTGTTGCTCTGTGTGAATTTACATGAGATTATCCCCTTAATTCTGCTAAATATGGCTAAATACTGTCGTAGAGTCCCGGTGTTGCTCTGTGTGAATTTCCATGAGATTATCCCCTTATTCAGCTAAATATGGCTAAATACTGCCGTAGAGTCCCGGTGTTGATCTGTGTGAATTTACATGAGATTATCCCCTTATTCTGCTAAATACTGCCGTAGAGTCCCGGTATTGCTCTGTGTGAATTGACATGAGATTATCCCCTTATTCAGCTAAATACTGCTACATACTGCCGTAGAGTCCCGGTGTTGCTCTGTGTGAGTTTACATGAGTTTATCCCCTTATTCTGCTAAATACTGTTAAATACTGCCGTAGAGTCCCGGTTTTGCTCTGTGGGAATTCACATTAGATTATCCCCTTATTCAGCTAAATACTGCTAAATACTGCCCTAGAGTCCCGGTGTTGGTCTGTGTGAGTTTACATGAGATTATCCCCTTATTCAGCGAAATACTGCTAAATACTATTGTAGAGTGTTGCTCTGTGTGAATTTACACAAGATGCCTCCTTATTCAGCTAAATACTGCCGTAGAGTCCCGGTGTTGCTCTGTGTGAATTTACATGAGATTATCCCCTTATTCAGCTAAATACTCCTAAATACTGCCGTATAGTCCCGGTGTTGCTCTGTGTGAATTTACATGAGTTTATCCCATTATTCAGCTAAATACTGCCGTAGAGTCCTGGTGTTGCTCTGTGTGAATTTAGATGAGATTATCCCCTTACTCAGCTAAATACTGCCGTAGAGTCCCGCTGTTGCTCTGTGTGAGTTTACATGAGTTTATCCCCTTATTCAGCCATAGATGTTGACTACTTCTTTGAAATGGGGGGAGGGATCACGAGACTAGTGGGGATGAGAGGGACCGAGAAAAGAAGGGAGAGGATAAGAGAGAGAGGAAGACCATGCTGTGTTGATGTGTCAGTTCATACCCAACAATCCTGTATTGCGTAGAGAAGTGAAAGATTGAGACATAGAATGTCTTCGGTGTTTAAAGGGTCATCCACCCCATGGCCCTCTGCCCAGTTAATCTATGAAAGGATACCTTGCTGTAATTTATTATGGAATATTATTATTATAAATTATTAATAATATTATAAGAAATTACAAAAAAATATTATTATTACAACTAATATTATATTATGTTGTATGTATTTGATAGGCACAAATAATATTATATTATGTTGTATTTATTTGATAGGCACAAATAATATTATATTATGTTGTATTTATTTGATAGGCACAAATAATATTATATTATGTTGTATTTATTTGATAGGCACAAATAATATTATATTATGTTGTATTTATTTGATAGGCACAAATAATATTATATTATGTTGTATTTATTTGATAGGCACAAATAATATTATATTATGTTGTATGTATTTGATAGTCACAAATAATATTATGTTGTATTTATTTGATAGGCACAAATAATATTATATTATGTTGTATGTATTTGATAGTCACAAATAATATTATGTTGTATTTATTTGATAGGCACAAATAATATTATATTATGTTGTATTTATTTGATAGGCACAAATAATATTATATTATGTTGTATGTATTTGATAGGCACAAATGATATTTTCTCTATTGTTATTTGGCTCAGGTTCTTCAGCCAGTTGTGATGAGAGAACGGTACAATAGATGTTATTGTTGTCTGACTCAGTGACTCGCGGACTATAGGCAGAGCTAGAGCATAATGCATCATCATTCCCAAACCGTGTGACATGGTAGGTGGGAATATATTCCATCTGATATCAGTTTATTATCCTATCAAATGATGTCCCTCTGGTGCCTCTGATCAAACACATTAGCCAGGGATATCAAAGTGATTATTTAGTAGGTAATACGGCAAGTACGCAGATGATAGAATCCATTCTCATAGGCCCTATTCCAATAGGGATGATATCTATTCTAATATAAACGCCATTGCTTAGTGAAAGAATAGAATGTATTAAAAGGTGAGGGGAATTAGGAATGCTAGGAATTTTCACAGCGGAATCAGCGGGGGTGAAGTAATATGATTATTATTGGCGTAAAAAATTATTTCCACCGAGCTCAGGATTACTCTTCATGGTCTTATCTTGCTAGCGCGATTGCCTCTCAGCCAAGCCCTAACCAACCCACCTACCACACACACTAACCCCTTCCACACACACTCCATTGTCAGTCCGATTTAAGGTCCCCACCATAATGGGCAATACCTGCTTGACAAACACCACTTCATAGCAGGCGACTCGTGTCAAGTACGTCAGACATGGCACGTAAATTAAGTTGCAATAAAATGGATTCAGCGCCAAAGTCGTGGGGGTGTCCATTATGGTGGCTCTAATCACTAAAAAGAGATGCCATTCACCTGCCTTAAGATGCCACATTTCTCACCGTTCACCTCCTTGCCAGCCACCGGCTCTGAGAGCTAGTCGTTTCTAATGGAAGTTCTCTGCTTGAGCCTGCGGCTGAAAAAAGCCCCAACTTTTTTTTCATTCTTTTTATTATAATAATTCTTTCCTCCTAAGATTTTGAGTTTTGATTTCTGCTGGCAACAGGCTCTTAACGGGTCTGGAGGCGGATGCAGCGTCTCAAGGCTGAAAGGGCCCCCAGCGGGTCACAAGCCTTTGAAATTATGGGGGGAAAGGGGGAAGGAAAGTGCTAGACTGCATTTAGGCCCATTTAATCAGCTGCCGACTTTTGATAGTCAAACAATGGTTAATTACAGTAGCACCTGCCCACGAGGCCGGCAACTACATTGCAGCTAATGAGAGAGTACCGTTTTTCTCCGACAACGTTTCTGTCCCTGCCTGTAATTCTGGAGCAGGAGGGATGCCCCTGTGTGCAGCGAGCCTCGCGCCCCAGCTCTGCCCCAGCGGTAGCCTCGCGCCCCAGCTCTGCCCCAGCGGTAGCATCGCACCCCAGCTCTGCCCCAGCGGTAGCCTCGCGCCCCAGCTTTGCCCCAGCGCTAGCATCGCACCCCAGCTCTGCCCCAGCGGTAGCCTCGCGCCCCAGCTCTGCCCCAGCGTTAGCCTCACGCCCCAGCTCTGCCCCTGAGGTAGCCTCGCGCCCCAGCTCTGCCCCAGCGCTAGCCTCACGCCCCAGCGCTAGCATCGCACCCCAGCTCTGCCCCTGCGGTAGCCTCGCGCCCCAGCTCTGCCCCAGCGCTAGCCTCACGCCCCAGCGCTAGCATCGCACCCCAGCTCTGCCCCAGCGGTAGCCTCGCGCCCCAGCTCTGCCCCAGCGTTAGCCTCGCGCCCCAGTTCTGCCCCAGCGCTAGCCTCACGCCCCAGCGCTAGCCTCGTGCCCCAGCTCTGCCCCAGCGCTAGCCTCGCACTTAGGACTTGTTTTTCAGATGACAATGATTGACGGGTGGGGCAGAGAGTAAACAGCAGAGGGAAAAAGAATGAGACTTTGATTCCATTCTCTTGTGTTGTTGTAAATTATACAGTACATCTCTGCCCTGCTCAGTGGCTAGGGTAGAATACAGATATGGATGGGTGGGTGAGTGACTGAGTGGGTGGGTGAGTGAGTGAGTGAGTGAGTGAGTGAGTGAGTGAGTGAGTGAGGATGAATTGCCGGCTGTTCGAGATCAGAGAGTGGTTTGGGAGATGATTTTTGTTCTGCTTTGTTCAGCTCTTGTCCAATAAATAGTTTTGTAAATACTTAAATGAAGAGGGCAGTTTTAAAGAGGACAGTTCTGATCCAACATAAGGTGTTGTTACACTGATAAATTGGCGTAATGATTCTTGAGAGATACTGTAGGAAAGGACAGACTTTCCTCCTCTGCCTCCCTGCCTCCCCTGGGGCAGTGAGATAGATCATGAGATGAGAGGCTAATTAGGGACAATTTGATAGTTCACACACCATGTACCCAGTCCCAAAACAGGTCATGCTTTGAGGAGCGCACACACACACACACACACACACGCCCAGCTTGGAGACGGATCAAAGTAAAAATGACCCCGTGGCAGAGCATCGGTGTGAAACCAGATAATAGTAATGTGCATCAATACACTTCTGATCAATGGATGAAGATAAGATATGCAACACTTATAGAATATTCTAGATCCACCTAGAAATGGACAGAATCACAGCATGTGAAGCTTTAGAATCCAAGAGTAAAATAATTGTTTTGTTGATCCTTTAAAGTATTACATTTGGTGTTATATTTTACGTTTCTGTCTTTTAACACACTTTTTAAAGAGATTCTCCTGTACTTGTGTATACTTTTTAGCCAGTAGTTTTGAAAGTAGCACTCAAGTGCCCAAAGTGGTCTCTGAAAAGTGTGTACTACGTCACATATGTGGCTGAGGTAAAATATGTATGAACTACATATTGATACATCCAGCCTAAAGCGGTAGGTTTATAAAATACTTAGTTGCCAAAGTACGTACGGAGCATGTCTTTAAATCTCTCTTTATGGATTTAAATCCCTCTTTGTGTTTTGCCATAAAAGGAAAAAAGCATAACATTTTCAAATCAGTTTGTGTCTACTTTCATTGTAACAAACTCACCCTCAGAAAGTGTATAAAGGTGTGTGTGTGTGTGTGTTAGGCCCTGAGAAAGCCCACCGCTGTAGTCTGTGGCCCCCTGTGAGATATTAACCAAAAGACGCTGGCATCGGTCCGTGCTTATGGAGGTGCAGCCTACAGTCTGAAATGTCATTTTATGAACGCGAGTCAATGTGGTAAGCCTACTGTTTGTAAAACTACAAAACAAGGAGGTCCAAAAAGAATTGGCTTGTGTTTACTGGCGTGTAGCCTACAACATCTGCCCACAATGGAATTGCCATGTGTAAAATAGGCCTTTGCATTGGCTTTGTGAGTTCTGATTCCTGATTCCTGATTCCTGATTCCTAATCAATGTGGCTGTTTAAGCTCTGAATATCAGCTACCCAACTTCATCAGGAGTGAGCCTATTTGCAATGTGTTTACGGGAATTGCAGAAGTATTTTTTCCCCACTTTGATCAGCTTGTAAAAAATTTACAGATACTTGAAACCACTGATCATGACAATGGGACGAAACTCCTAGAAAACAGTTGTGATTGTCCATTCCATATTGTCCATTTCACTTTGACCTGTCCTGTTTTTAGGATGTTTGTTAACATGACAGTGCATTTTCTTATTTGATTGGGTGCCATTTAGGCTATTTGATCATGATGTGTAAACAGCATCTTAGGTTAGGCTCTTTGATCAGAGAAAGCCACATGATGTAAGATGTATCCGTCTCATTACACTGGCATCCATTTTATCTCCAGTCTGTAAGCTACATAAAAGAGGTAGTATGTACATGTAGATATGGTTACAGTGACTATGATGAACAGAGAGTAGCAGTAGTGTAAAAGAGGGGTTGGTGGGTGACAGGTGGCGGGACACAATGCAGATAGCCCGGCTAGCCAATGTGCGGGAGCACTGGATGGTCGGGCCAATTGAGGTAGTATGTACATGAATGTATAGTTAAAGTGACTATACATATATGATAAGCAGAGAGTAGCAGCAGTGTAAAGAGAGGGGTTGAGGGGGGGCACACAATGCAATTAGTCCAGGTAGCCATTTGATTACCTGTTCAGGAGTCTTATGGCTTGGGGGTAAAAACTGTTGAGCCTTTTTGTCCTAGACTTTGACAATTTTGTGTAGAGGAAACTCACACCTTATGCCACTGGTTGAGAGAAATTGTCATTGTTTTGCAGGCAGAATTCTGTGAGGTTTTGTTTTGTTGTTTAACTCTGTAAATGACGCTCTCGTCAATCTGCCGCCATAGACGACCGCCTAATCCTGCCTAATGAGCAGGCTGGCCTTGGCATGAACGCCATTTTCATTCTTTCATGTTCCATTTATTTGACCCCGGACCCTCACATCCACCCACACACACACACACCCACACACACACACACACACACACACACACACACACACACACACACACACACACACACACACACACACACACACACACACACACACACACACACACACACACACACACTGACCCACATCAATCTACCCTCTCTTCTCCCTTCCCTCCCTCCCTCCCTCCCTCCCTCCCTCCTTCTGCTATCAGTAGCAATATTTGCCATAGTCAATCAGTTTGATTGATCATGGGCCAGGCCACAGGTTTGCAATCAGCTGGCCCGGGGACCAACCCCGGCTATTTCCCCACAGACACCTAAGGCCTGACATCACAATAAACTGGCCATTCATCTAAGTGTCCCCCCAGAGCACCACTGACACACGCGGACGAGCTTCAGAGCCCCCTAGCCTGGCTTCCTTTAGCCTAGCATGGTGTTGGCACATCACAAGCATTCTATGCCAAAAGAGGTATCTTCGGTTATACCCAGCCCTCATGGGGCAACTGCCCTCACCTTTCAGTAATGTGTTTGTGTCTTTAGAGTGTGTATTATGTGTGAGGGAGCAGGATTAGAAAAATGGGGTGAAAATGCAAATTCAGTCCATCGATGTTTCCATTTCCCAAAGGTCATTGTAACACAACACAAATGTCTCCCCAATAGAGCGGTTGGTATGGTGTGTGTGTATGTCGACATATAACCACTGTGTGTGTGTGTGTGTGTGTGTGTGTGTGTGTGTGTGTGTGTGTGTGTGTGTGTGTGTGTGTGTGTGTGTGTGTGTGTGTGTGTGTGTGTGTGCGTGCGTGCGTGCGTGCGTGCGTGCGTGCGTGCGTGCGTGCGTGCGTGCGTGCGTGCGTGCGTGCGTGCGTGCGTGTGTTTGTGTGTATATGTCTGTCTGTATGTGTCCATGTTTTTGTGCTTACTTCAGTAGAGGCTCCTTAGAGGAGTAAGGGGAGGACCATCCTCCTTAGTAAATTTCATACAAATATTGAAACATTTAAAACTATACCAGAATGATTCTCTCACCAAATAATTACGTTGACTTAAATACAAAACCCAGTAGGCACCAAGTCTGGGTCAAAAAGTTTCCTTAACAGCCATAAGAATGCTAAACAATTAATCAAATGGCCACCCGGACTGTTTACATTGACACCTTTTTACACCGCTGCTACTCGCTGTTTATTATCTATGCATAGTCACTTTAACGCTACCTGCATGTACAAATTACCTTGACTAACCTGTACCCCTGCTCATTGACTTGGAACCGGTACCCCCTGTCATTATTGTTATTTTTTTATTCTACTTTTTATTTTATTTAGGTAAATATTTTCTTAACCATTTTTCTTAAACTGCATTGTTGGTTAAGAGCTTGTAAGTAATAATTTCACAGTACACCTGTTCGGCGCATGTTTTCGGCGCATGTGACAAATACAATTTGATTTGATAAACTGACATGTTGTCCACCCAATGAAAGGATCAGAGAATGAATTAATTGATATAGTACTGAAAGCATAAGCTACAGCTAGCTAGCACTGCAGTGCATACAATGTGGTGAGTAGTTGACTCAGAGAGATAAAGACAATAGTTAAACAGTTTTGAACATACATTTCTTCCTAAATTAAGGAGAAGCAAGAGAGAGCTAGCTATATTTGGTTGCATTTTATTAACTTTTACTTAGCTAGCTGAATGCAGCTAGCTAGTTTAGCCTACTCAAACACCCAGCTCAAACAGAGAGGAATGCTATGTTAACTAGCTGAATGCAGCTAGCTAGTTTATCCTACTCAAACACCCAGCTCAAACAGAGAGGGATGCTATGTTAACTAGCTGAATGCAGCTAGCTAGTTTATCCTACTCAAACAGAGAGGAATGCTATGTTAACTAGCTGAATGCAGCTAGCTAGTTTATCCTACTCAAACACCCAGCTCAAACAGAGAGGAATGCTATGTTAACTAGCTGAATGCAGCTAGCTAGTTTATCCTACTCAAACACCCAGCTCAAACAGAGAGGAATGCTATGTTAGCTAGCTGAATGCAGCTAGCTAGTTTATCCTACTCAAACACCCAGCTCAAACAGAGAGGAATGCTATGTTAACTAGCTGAATGCAGCTAGCTAGTTTAGCCTACTCAAACACCCAGCTCAAACAGAGAGGAATGCTATGTTAACTAGCTGAATGCAGCTAGCTAGTTTATCCTACTCAAACACCCAGCTCAAACAGAGAGGAATGCTATGTTAACTAGCTGAATGCAGCTAGCTAGTTTATCCTACTCAAACACCCAGCTCAAACAGAGAGGAATGCTATGTTAACTAGCTGAATGCAGCTAGCTAGTTATCCTACTCAAACACCCAGCTCAAACAGAGAGGAATGCTATGTTAGCTAGCTGACTGCAGCTAGCTAGTTTAGCCTACTCAAACACCCAGCTCAAACAGAGAGGAATGCCATGTTAACTAGCTGAATGCAGCTAGCTAGTTTATCCTACTCAAACACCCAGCTCAAACAGAGAGGAATGCTATGTTAGCTAGCTGACTGCAGCTAGCTAGTTTAGCCTACTCAAACACCAAGCTCAAACAGAGAGGAATGCCATGTTAACTGGCTAGCTGGCTATCCAACACTGGAACTCTTCCAAGTCATGGTAAGCTTTTGATTGTATTCATTTGTTACCACTGGGGCCGCCGGTGTAACTTCTAAACTGTGTTCTGACTGTACACAGTACTGCATGACTGTAGGGGGTTTACTAACGCGTTAGTTCCAGTAGCTATGTTAACTATGAGGTGATAATGATGTAGGCTGTGCGTAGCGGTTAGCAGTCATGATATGCTTTGGCTTGGAAATGTTTTTTTGCCTGGTCACAGACAGCTGATGTGTGAGGACGAAAGCACGTAGATAGTTGTGAGAAGGAATAATAAATACAATGAGCAAAGGGATCATGCTGTATGTATGTGACTGCTATGAAAGTGAACTGTGTATGTGTGTGGGGGTGTATTCATTCCACAGATTCTGTTGAAAAACGTTTCTTAAATGGAAGCAAATGGTACGAAACGGGGACAAACATACCTGAGTATGTCCAATAGAAACCTTAATTTGCAACTGTTGGACTAATGATTACACCCTAGATCAGCTAGATGTAGGAAAGAGTGTGCATGGCCGTTTTGAATGTGTCACTGTCTGTCACCTTGACTATAAAAAACGATCTTGACCTGTGCAACTACGTTGTCAACTTTCATTCATAGGCTAGGTTGTAGCAACCTTATGATGGGTACATGCAGTAGCCTAAACCTATCCATGTTACATTGAGCTGGGTGAATGGAATATGAATGACAGTCATCCACTATGCTGTAATAGAAATAAGGCCATGCTCATAACCGCCATTCGGGTACATGTGTGTGTGTATGTGTTTCTGTGTGTGTTTCTGTTTGTGTGCACATGCCTGTTTGTGTATGTGCGTCAGTGTATGAGTCCACACACTCCCTTGCCCTATAGTGGTCGCGTTCTGAGGTTTGAGAAATCAGTACGGCCCCCTCCGGTTGCTTTATGGCGTATGGTAGAAAAAATAAAATAGATTCTCCTAGACATGTCAGAGAGGGGGGAAGAGGCAGAGTGGGCCACTCTGACATGTCTAGCAGAATCAGCTGCTTATGTAAAAGCTCCTTTCTCTCCACACTGTACTGAGGGGCCATCAATCTGCCAGGAGGGCAACACGGAGGGCCCCGCTGGACAGACAAAGACCCCTGCCATGACCCAGGCTGTAAACCCAGTCCAATGTGGCCATCCCTCTTTTTTTCTGTGGATAGGTTCAGACACACGCATATAGAGATGGATAGATTGTAGTTTGAGATACACACATTGAATTGATATCTAAGGTCTTCGAAAGCCAAGTCAACAAACAGGTCACTGACCATCTCGAATCCCACCGTACCTTCTCCGCTGTGCAATCTGGTTTCCGAGCCGGTCATGGGTGCACCTCAGCCACACTCAAGGTACTAAACGATATCATAACCGCCATTGATAAAAGACAGTACTGTGCAGCCGTCTTCATCGACCTTGCCAAGGCTTTCGACTCTGTCAATCACCATATTCTTATCGGCAGACTCAGTAGCCTCGGTTTTTCGGATGACTGCCTTGCCTGGTTCACCAATTACTTTGCAGACAGAGTTCAGTGTGTCAAATCGGAGGGCATGCTGTCCGGTCCTCTGGCAGTCTCTATGGGGGTGCCACAGGGTTCAATTCTCGGGCCGACTCTTTTCTCTGTGTATATCAATGATGTTGCTCTTGCTGCAGGCGATTCCCTGATCCACCTCTACGCAGACGACACCATTCTATATACTTTCGGCCCGTCTTTGGACACTGTGCTATCTAACCTCCAAACAAGCTTCAATGCCATACAACACTCCTTCCGTGGTCTCCAACTGCTCTTAAACGCTAGTAAAACCAAATGCATGCTTTTCAACCGGTCGCTGCCTGCACCTGCATGCCCGACTAGCATCACCACCCTGGATGGTTCCGACCTAGAATATGTGGACGTCTATAAGTACCTAGGTGTCTGGCTAGATTGCAAACTCTCCTTCCAGACTCATATCAAACATCTCCAATCGAAAATCAAATCAAGAGTCGGCTTTCTATTCCACAACAAAGCCTCCTTCACTCAAGACGCCAAGCTTACCCTAGTAAAACTGACTATCCTACCGATCCTCGACTTCGGCGATGTCATCTACAAAATGGCTTCCAACACTCTACTCAGCAAACTGGATGCAGTCTATCACAGTGCCATCCGTTTTGTCACTAAAGCACCTTATACCACCCACCACTGCGACTTGTATGCTCTAGTCGGCTGGCCCTCGCTACATATTCGTCGCCAGACCCACTGGCTCCAGGTCATCTACAAGTCTATGCTAGGTAAAGCTCCGCCTTATCTCAGCTCACTGGTCACGATGGCAACACCCATCCGTAGCACGCGCTCCAGCAGGTGTATCTCACTGATCATCCCTAAAGCCAACACCTCATTTGGCCGCCTTTCGTTCCAGTACTCTGCTGCCTGTGACTGGAACGAATTGCAAAAATCGCTGAAGTTGGAGACTTTTATCTCCCTCACCAACTTCAAACATCAGCTATCTGAGCAGCTAACTGATCACTGCAGCTGTACATAGTCTATTGGTAAATAGCCCACCCTTTTCACCTACCTCATCCCCATACTGTTTTTATTTATTTACCTTTCTGCTCTTCTGCACACCTATATCTCTACCTGTACATGACCATCTGATCATTTATCACTCCAGTGTTAATCTGCAAAATTGTAATTATTTGCCTACCTCCTCATGCCTTTTGCACACATTGTATATAGACCCCCCCCTTTGTTTTCTACTGTGTTATTGACTTGTTAATTGTTTACTCCATGTGTAACTCTTTGTTGTATGCTCACACTGCTATGCTTTATCTTGGCCAGGTCGCAGTTGCAAATGAGAACTTGTTCTCAACTAGCCTACCTGGTTAAATAAAGGTGAAATGAAATGAAAAAATGAAAAGTCAGTCTCTTAATATAAATTATATATCTATGATATATTGTTACAAAGCCTATGTCTGGAAGATGTTCCAAATATATACAGTTGAAGTCAGAAGTTTACATAGATTTAGGATGGAGTCATTAAAACGTGTTTTTCAAACAAGTTTGTTAAGCTATAGTTTTGGCAAGTCGGTTAGGATATCTACCTTGTGCATGACACGAGTAATTTTTCCAACAATTGTTTACAGACAGATTATTTCACTTATAATTCACTTTATCACAATACACTAAGTTCACTGTGCCTTTAAACAGCTTGGAAAATTCCAGAAAATTATGTCATGGCTTCAGAAGCTTCTGATAGGTGAATTGACATCATTTGAGTCAATTGGAGGTGTACCAGTGGATGTATTTCAAGAACTCTTCAAACTCAGTGCGTCTTTCCTTGACATCATGGGAAAATTAAAAGAAATCAGCCAAGACCTCCACAAGTCTGGTTCATCCTTTGGAGCAATTTCCAAATGCCTGAATGAACCACGTTCATCTGTACAAACAATAGTACGCAAGTATAAACACCATGGGACCACCATCATACCGCTCAGGAAGGAGACGCTTTCCGTCTCCTAGAGATGAACGTACTTTGGTGCGAAAAGTGCAAATCAATCCAAGATCAACAGCAAAGGACCCTGTGAAGATGCTGGAGAAAACAGGTACAAAAGTATCTATATCCACAGAAAACGAGTCCTATATCAACATAACCTGAAAGGTCGCTCAGCAAGGAAGAAGCCACTGCTCCAAAACTGCCATAAAAAAGCCAGACTACAGTTTGCAACTGCACATAGGGACAAAGATTGTACTTTTTGGACAAATGTCCTCTGGTCTGATGAAACAAAACTATAGCTGTTTGGCTATAATGACCATCGTTATGTTTGGAGGAAAAAGGGGAGGCTTGCAAACCGAAGAACACCATCCCAACCGTGAAGCACGGGGGTGGCAGCATCATGTTGTGGGGGTGCTTCGCTGCAGGAGGGACTGGTGCACTTCACAAAATAGATGGCATCATGAGGGTGGAAAATTATCTGGATATATTGAAGCAACATCTCCAGACATCAGTCAGGAAGTTAAAGCTTGGTCGCAAATGGGTCTTCCAAATGGACAATGACCCCAAGCATATTTCCAAAGTTGTGGCAAAATGGCTTAAGGACAACAAAGTCAAGGTATTGGAGTGGCCATCACATAGCCCTGACCTCAATCCAGAGAACATTTGTGTGCAGAACTGAAAAAGCGTGTGTGAGCAAGGAGGCCTACAAATCTGACTCAGTTACTCCAACTCTGTCAGGAGGACTGGGCCAACATTCACTCGCTTATTGTGGGATGCTTGTGGAAGGCTATCCGAAAAGCTTGACCCAAGTTGAACAATTTAAAGGCAATGCTACCAAATACTAATTGAGTGTATGTAAACTTCTGACCCACTGGGGATGTGATGAAAGAAATAAAAGCTGAAATAAATCATTCTCTCTACTATTATTCTGACATTTCACATTCTTAAAATAAAATGGTGATCAAAACTGACCTAAAACAGGGAATTTTTACTTGGATTAAATGTCAGGAATTGTAAAAACTGAGTTTAAATGTATTTGGCTAAGGTGTATGTGAACTTCCGACTTCAACTGTAAATGTCATTTTTTTAATAATATACAGTCGATTTTTTTGTGATTTTTCTAATGACAAAAAGTACAATCGAACAATAACATTATGTTGAACACAAGTCCAACTAATTAACCCTTATCAGTCCTGCACATACAGTTAGCTAATGACATTATCACACGTTGGCATGTTGCTAGGACTTAGCAACACATTTTTGCTCTGCCCTTAAGCCACAGTATACTAACAGGCCACCATTACCTCTTGCTGCCTCTGTTATTGCCGACATGTGTTACAGAGGTTGCTTTATGCCTGCTATCAGGATATGGGGGTTGTCCTGCCTGACCTGAGTATTGAGCTGTGTTTCCGATCCACTTCCAACATCAGGTCAGATAGAGAGAGCCAGAGAGAGGGGGGAGGTAGGAAGAAGCATTAGGAAGCCCCGTAGAGTAACAGCTACTGCCTCCCACAACATTGGAACCCACACAGAACATGGCGACCTAAATCTTCACAAAACATGACAACCCAAACCTTCACAGAAGATGGTTGACAACAAAATTAGGCCTGTTTTTTCAATAAATTATTGTAATTCTTACTTTGTTGGTAAGGATAAAGATCCCACATATTGGCCCTTTGCACTGTAGTGGTAATGGTTAGTTAGGGTGAATAAAAGTTTAGTTAGTGATAGTGTAACCTAGTGTAACAATCTGATTGGTAAATGGATATCAATGGACAGGTTAGACTGTATTTCGCTGGCCACTTCTTGCCTGGAATGGCATCTAGTTTTTGTGCAGAAAGTGTATATTTATAATGTGTTTCAACATGATGTGAGTGATATGAATATGCATTTAAGTCATTTAAATATCTTCAATGGTGCACATTACTTTCCAGAGTAAATGAGGCTGTGGCATTGTTCTGTGTGTGTGATCGCTGACTCAGTGGTGGGGGTCAGAGGTAGTGAAAGGCATGTTGGAGCCAACTCCATGCTCTAATGAAGCTATAGGACCCCTGCCGGCCCTTCATGCAGTAGGCCCCCTCGGGCAGCTCCGCACCTGAGCCCACCTGCGCCAGCACACCACTGTAGTCCATTGTAGGAATGCTTGAGGATGAGCTCCAGCTGGCTCAGCACATCACAGCACTGAAACCCTTTAAGCATGTTCCGAAATTGTGGTTAACTTCGCACAGTAGAATTTGAGCAGGGCTAGGAGACGGGAAATGAGACTGTCGAGGTGCTGAGAATTCTTTGTTGAGGAAATGTTTCCCTTTAATCACAACAACGCGTGTCCACAAATGAGCAAATGGATTCCAAAAGAAATGGGAGTCGGATCGGTCGGGCTGTGTTGTGATGTTGAGGGTGTGTTTTTGTGTGCGTGCACGCATGGGTGTGTGTCTTTCCCACCCCAAAATATGTGTAAGGGTCTCTATGTCTTTCTTCCCCTCTCTCTCTCTCTTCCTATTCCTTCCTTCCTCTCTCTTTCATGCTCCGTTAAGACACACTATTTGACAGTGACGTCCATTATTTATGCCTCGTGTGATGTGATGTCGGCCGCACCACGGTCGGCATCTCTACATGTGTCTCTTGTTAGCAGGGCTAGTAAAGGAGATCATGTACAGGCGGGTGTTTTGGGGAGGAGAGGCTAAGAAGTTCTGGCTTCCTCTCCGCATGGTGTGTGATGATGAACGGAAGCACGGATTTATCTGATAAGTGGAGTGAGAAAGGAGGCTTAGGAAAGAGGTGGGCAGCTGGATAGCCATGTAGATGAGTAGCATGTAAGATAACTGGGTTTAAGGGTCCGGGGTTTGGATCTCTCTCTCTTTCGCTCGCTCTTTGTCTCTCTACCTACCTCACTTCTTACACCTACCCCTTCTTCTTCTTCTTCTTCTTCTTCTTGCTCTTGCTCTTGCTCTTATTATTCTTCCTGTTCTTCTTCTTCTCTCTCTCTCTTCTGACATAAAGTGTCACACATTGTTACGTCCCCCTCCATTGAGGACGAAATTGTGTTGGGCAGCCACATCAGACCTCAATAGTTTGCCTATTGTTCATTCCCTCCCTCCAAAAGTCCCTCTTTCCTCTTTTCCTTCTAAGGAGAGGGACTGATTGTGTGTGTGTGTGTGTGTGTGTGTGTGTGTGTGTGTGTGTGTGTGTGTGTGTGTGTGTGTGTATGTGTGTGTATGTGTGTGTATGTGTGTATGTGTGTATGTATGTATGTATGTATGTATGTATGTATGTATGTATGTACGTATGTACGTATGTACGTATGTACGTATGTACGTAAGTACGTATGTACGTATGTACGTACGTACGTACGTACAGGGCATGGCCAGTGTTCACGCTGAACCAAAAAACAGAAGTCAGCATCTCTGCCATTGGAAGGCGCATTGAATAGGCAGCAAGGAGGGAAGAAATCAACAACTGGCTCCAGGAACATTTGTCTAAACTTTGGCCCTCATCAGTGTGACAACATTAAAATGTAAATGTCATATTTTGGGAGGGGAAGTGGGAAAAAGAAGGGGTAGATGATGAAAAAACAAAATTATTTTGAAGGGAGAAAATTATCAAGTCGGCAGAGTTTATGTAAAACTCCTCTGTCTGTGAATCTCGTACACAAAAACTCACACACATGTGCACACACACCCATTAACACACACACGTAAGCATGCAGACTCTCACACACACACACACACACTCACACACACACACACACACACACACACACACACACACACACACACACACACACACACACACACACACACACACACACACACACACACACACACAC
The DNA here is from genome assembly GCF_002021735.2 of Oncorhynchus kisutch. Taxonomy (NCBI): domain Eukaryota; kingdom Metazoa; phylum Chordata; class Actinopteri; order Salmoniformes; family Salmonidae; genus Oncorhynchus; species Oncorhynchus kisutch. Next base: position 1,312,673 of record NC_034197.2, on the reverse strand, counting down.
ATATAACCTCCACACTGACTCTGTACCGGTGCCCCATGTATATAGCCTCCACACTGACTCTGTACCGGTGCCCCTGTATATAGCCTCCACATTGACTCTGTACCGGTACCCCCTGTATATAGTCTCCACATTGACTCTGTACCGGTACCCCCTGTATATAGACTCCACACTGACTCTGTACCGGTACCCCCTGTATATAGACTCCACACTGACTCTGTACCGGTACCCCCTGTATATAGCCTCCACACTGACTCTGTACCGGTACCCCCTGTATATAGCATCCCCATTGACTCTGTACCGGTACTCCCTGTATATAGCCTCCACACTGACTCTGTACCGGTACCCCCTGTATATAGCCTCCACACTGACTCTGTACCGGTACCCCCTGTATATAGCCTCCACACTGACTCTGTACCGGTACCCCCTGTATATAGCCTCCACACTGACTCTGTACCGGTACCCCCTGTATATAGCCTCCACACTGACTCTGTACCGGTACCCCCTGTATATAGCCTCCACATTGACTCTGTACCAGTAGCCCCTGTATATAGCCTCCACACTGACTCTGTACCGGTACCCCCTGTATATAGCCTCCACACTGACTCTGTACCGGTACCCCCTGTATATAGCCTCCACACTGACTCTGTACCGGTACCCCCTGTATATAGCCCTGTTATTGTTATTCTTATTGTGTTACTTTTTATTTGAGTCTACATGGTAAACATTTTCTTCTTCTTGAACTGCACTGTTAGTTAAGGGCTTTTCAGTAAGCATTTCACAGTAAAGTCTACACTTATTGTATTCTGCTCATGTGGCAAATAAAGTTTTATTTGATTTGATAATGAAACCGGGAGAGCAGGCCTGCCCTGGGTATGTGTTTGAAGAACAGCAGACATGAGCGTAGATCTACAGTATCTAACTGCAGATTTAAGGGACACAGCTTGACTGTCCGGCACAATGAATGGCTCCAGCCCACACATGGAGGGAGGTCTTCCCTGATAACACAAGCTCTTTGTTTAAAAAAACTGGCCAAGTCTGGAACGAGAGAAAGGAGACTATCAAGTTTGACTGCATATTGTAGTTGTACACTAAAATGCTTTGGTTGTTTCAACCTGGAAAGGTAATTCACAACTTGGGGCTTAATTTAGTAAGTTGTATGTTTTTTACATTTCTAAATACATGATAGTTTATATCGTACGGCAGCAAACCACATACAGTATTTCACCCATTAGGTGATGAAAATAGCTGAAATTACTAATTTGGCACAAAAGTAATAGCCACACATGTGCCTGCCGTTAATTAAATGTAAAAAAGAATATGTACATATTTTAAATGTATTGGTTGCCCATCTATCTGCACTGAATCAATGACACGTCACCCAATTACTTTTCATGAAAGAAATGTGATTTACTTTCTGCCGCGTATATACTGATCTCCCAAAAGGCCTCCTCTAACCAAAACCATGGCTCTGGTCTGTGTCTTAAACCCCTCCACTCCACATTGGTGTAATGCTCCCCAGCTGTCAGGCCATAATATGGAGCGAGTGTTAGCTTTGAAGGATATTAATGATTAAATCAATGGGATGAAATGAGGCCTATCAAACCCTCACACTAGTGCTAGGCTACCACTACCACTGCTACTAGTTCTGCCACAACTGGGCTCCATGACTTCAGCACGGTTGTGTGAGTTAAGTGATATTGCTTAATAAATTTAAAAAATGGCAGCCGAACTGTGACCTATCCTCCTTTGCTTATTGGCAAGAATTTGGTCTGGTCTGAGAATCCGAGAACAGACTGAGGCATTTTGGGCCATATGTGACCCGTTTCAGGAAAGAGAACACAGAAGGCTGTTGTATAAAACACATCTCCGGATTACATCTTCAATCTATGGGCAACCCTGGCATATGTGACAGAGAGGGAGAAAGATCTAATCCAAGATGGCGTAGCAGTGAAGACGTGTTTTGTTCGTCCTCTCGTGTACTTTTGTATTTTTTGTATTTTTTGTATATATATTTCAACTTTATTTTCAGTCTCTTTTCGTTTTTAAAAATTTGATTATACCTTCCAGTAACCTGCCTCACCCAATGTGATACGGAATCGCTATTATTTGTAATTTTAGAACACATTCAAGAACCTCCAGAAGCTAACCAGCTAATTAGCTACAAGCTATTTAGTCATTGTTAGCCACTGCTAGCGGCTTTTACCTTCTGCACAGATACCAGCCCTGTTTTTAGCCTGGATAATACTCGCCAGTCTACCAGTATCGGACTGTCTCTCCACAACATGCCGGATTCCTGCCGTAATCCCTGGACCACTACTTCTGATCCTCACAGCTAGCTTGCACCCAGTATCAAAGCTATCCCTGAGGCCCACCTCACGGCCTACTCAGCTGTTCACCCGAACCCCACTCATACACGGCTAGAGCCCAATACTCCACCGGATCCTTGCTGTAAACTCTGGACCTTGGCACCGGATCACCGCTGCTACCGATTGGCTATAGTGGCTAACGCCACTGCCACGAAGCTAGTACCAGTTAGCCGTGAGCCAGGCACATCTGTGATCCAAGATGGCGTAGCAGTCAGACGTCTTGTCGTGTCGTGTCCCTTGTATATATCGTTTTTTTAAACATATTTTTCTTCGCATATCTTTTAAAACATTTTGCTAAACCTCAACTTCTAAATACTCTCCTGCAACCCGCATCACCCAATGTGGCGTGGATCTGCTTTTTTTTCGAAAGTATTTATATTTACTTCAGATCCGAAACCCCTCAACTGAAGCTAGCCAGCTAACTACCAGCTATCAGTCAGCAAACCATTGCTAGCGGTCTTCAGCTAACCGGTCATCAGCTAACCTTTAGCGCGGAAAGCTCTCGCCAGTTCGAACAACACGACTCTAACCAGAGCATAATGGACCTATTCTTTTTTTATCCCCGGATTCCCACCGGATTCCCACCACAAACGGAACATTTTCAGCTGGATCTTCACAACTAGCTAACTAGCTAACCGCAACCCCGGATAATTACTCCTGGCTAGTGTTTCCATCCACTTAGCTTGAAGCTAGCCCGGCCAGAGCTCCTGTGCTACCACCGAAGCATACTCCTGGGCTACAATATCCGGACCCACGACCGGTCTATCGATGTCACCGCATGAAGAGGCATAAACAGACTCACCCCATCGCGACGTCCCCCAAAGGCTAACTTTCTAGCCCTTGCTATCTCCTTGCTTGCTAATTCGGCCTGCTAACTGCAAGCTTGTTTAGCCCCGGTCCGCTAACTGCTACCTTGTTTAGCCCCGGCCTACTAACTGTTAGCTTGTTAGCACAGGCCTGCTAACCGTCTGAATCGCCGCGTCCCAACCACTCATTGGACCCATATTTACTTTCAATCTCTTTTCGATTTTTAATTCGATTATACCTTCCGGTAACCTGCCTCACCCAATGTGATACGGAATCGCTATTATTTGTAATTTTTAGAACACATTCAAGAACCTCCAGAAGCTAACCAGCTAACTAGCTACAAGCTATTTAGTCATTGTTAGCCACTGCTAGCGGCTTTTACCTTCTGCACAGCCAGCCATTTTTTTTTTTTACCTGGATAATACTCACCAGTCTAGCTTCCCTGCCCCATCCACCGCTGCCGCCTGGACACTGATCACTTGGCTACATAGCTGATGCATGCTGGACTGTCCATTAATCACGGTACTCCATTCTGCTTGTTTATGTTTTATCTGTCGGCCCCAGCCGCACTCAGGCTCTGTTTGTAGTTAATCCGACCCTCCCTGCCTAGTCAACGCCATTTTACCTGCTGTTGTTGTGCTAGCTGATTAGCTGTTGTTGTCTCACCTACGGTTTTAGCTACTGCTTTAGCTAGCTCTCCCAATTCAACACCTGTGATTACTGTATGCCTCGCTGTATTTCTCTCTCAAATGTCAATATACCTTGTATACTGTTGTTCAGGTTAGTTATCATTGTTTTAGTTTACAATGGAGCCCCTAGTTCCACTCTTCATACCCCTGATACCTCCTTTGTCCCACCTCCCACACATGCGGTGACCTCACCCATTACAACCAGCATGTCCAGAGATACAACCTCTCTCATCATCACCCAGTGCCTGGGCTTACCTCCGCTGTACCCGCACCCCACCATACCCCTGTCTGCGCATTATGCCCTGAATATATTCTACCATGCCCAGAAATCTGCTCCTTTTATTCTCTGTCCCCAACGCTCTAGGCGACCAGTTTTGATAGCCTTTAGCCGCACCCTCATACTACTCCTCTGTTCCTCGGGTGATGTGGAGGTAAACCCAGGCCCTGCATGTCCCCAGGCACCCTCATTTGTTGACTTCTGTGATCGAAAAAGCCTTGGTTTCATGCATGTCAACATCAGAAGCCTCCTCCCTAAGTTTGTTTTACTCACTGCTTTAGCACACTCTGCTAACCCTGATGTCCTTGCCGTGTCTGAATCCTGGCTCAGGAAGGCCACCAAAAATTTGGAGATTTCCATACCCAACTATAACATTTTCCGTCAAGATAGAACTGCCAAAGGGGGAGGAGTTGCAGTCTACTGCAGAGATAGCCTGCAAAGTAATGTCATACTTTCCAGGTCCATACCCAAACAGTTCGAACTACTAATTTTGAAAATTACTCTCTCCAGAAATAAGTCTCTCACTGTTGCCGCCTGCTACCGACCCCCCTCAGCTCCCAGCTGTGCCCTGGACACCATTTGTAAATTGATCGCCCCCCATCTAGCTTCAAAGTTTGTTCTGTTAGGTGACCTAAACTGGGATATGCTTAACACCCCGGCAGTCCTACAATCGAAGCTAGATGCCCTCAATCTCACACAAATCATCAAGGAACCCACCAGGTACAACCCTAAATCTGTAAACAAGGGCACCCTCATAGACGTCATCCTGACCAACTGGCCCTCCAAATACACCTCCGCTGTCTTCAACCAGGATCTCAGCGATCACTGCCTCATTGCCTGTATCCGCTACAGGCCCGCGGTCAAACAAACACCCCTCATCGCTGTCAAACGCTCCCTAAAACACTTCTGCGAACAGGCCTTTCAAATCAACCTGGCCCGGGTAGCTTGGAAGGATATTGACCTCATCCCGTCAGTTGAGGATGCCTGCTCATTCTTTAAAAGTAACTTCCTCACCATCTTAGATAAGCATGCTCCGTTCAAAAAATGCAGAACTAAGAACAGATATAGCCCTTGGTTCTCCCCAGACCTGACTGCCCTTAACCAACACAAAAACATCCTATGGCGTTCTGCATTAGCATCGAACAGCCCCCGTGATATGCAGCTGTTCAGGGAAGCTAGAAACCATTATACACAGGCAGTTAGAAAAGCCAAGGCTAGCTTTTTCAAGCAGAAATTTGCTTCCTGCAACACTAACTCAAAAAAGTTCTGGGACACTGTAAAGTCCATGGAGAATAAGAATACCTCCTCCCAGCTGCCCACTGCACTGAAGATAGGAAACACTGTCACCACTGATAAATCCACCATAATTGAGAATTTCAATAAGCATTTTTCTACGGCTGGCCATGCTTTCCACCTGGCTACTCCTACCCCGGACAACAGCACTGCACCCCCAACAGCAACTCGCCCAAGCCTTCCCCATTTCTCCTTCTCCCAAATCCATTCAGCTGATGTTCTGAAAGAGCTGCAAAATCTGGACCCCTACAAATCAGCCGGGCTAGACAATCTGGACCCTTTCTTTCCAAAATTATCTGCTGAAATTGTTGCCACCCCTATTACTAGCCTGTTCAACCTCTCTTTCGTGTCGTCTGAGATTCCCAAAGATTGGAAAGCAGCTGCGGTCATCCCCCTCTTCAAAGGGGGGGACACTCTTGACCCAAACTGCTACAGACCTATATCTATCCTACCGTGCCTTTCTAAGGTCTTCGAAAGCCAAGTCAACAAACAGATTACCGACCATTTCGAATCTCACCATACCTTCTCTGCTATGCAATCTGGTTTCAGAGCTGGTCATGGGTGCACCTCAGCCACGCTCAAGGTCCTAAACGATATCTTAACCGCCATCGATAAGAAACATTACTGTGCAGCCGTATTCATTGATCTGGCCAAGGCTTTCGACTCTGTCAATCACCACATCCTCATCGGCAGACTCGACAGCCTTGGTTTCTCAAATGATTGACTCGCCTGGTTCACCAACTACTTCTCTGATAGAGTTCAGTGTGTCAAATCGGAGGGTCTGCTGTCCGGACCTCTGGCAGTCTCTATGGGGGTGCCACAGGGTTCAATTCTTGGACCGACTCTCTTCTCTGTATACATCAATGAGGTCGCTCTTGCTGCTGGTGAGTCCCTGATCCACCTCTACGCAGACGACACCATTCTGTATACTTCCGGCCCTTCTTTGGACACTGTGTTAACAACCCTCCAGGCAAGCTTCAATGCCATACAACTCTCCTTCCGTGGCCTCCAATTGCTCTTAAATACAAGTAAAACTAAATGTATGCTCTTCAACCGATCGCTACCTGCACCTACCCGCCTGTCCAACATCACTACTCTGGACGGCTCTGACTTAGAATACGTGGACAACTACAAATACTTAGGTGTCTGGTTAGACTGTAAACTCTCCTTCCAGACCCATATCAAACATCTCCAATCCAAAGTTAAATCTAGAATTGGCTTCCTATTTCGCAACAAAGCATCCTTCACTCATGCTGCCAAACATACCCTTGTAAAACTGACCATCCTACCAATCCTCGACTTTGGCGATGTCATTTACAAAATAGCCTCCAATATCCTACTCAACAAATTGGATGCAGTCTATCACAGTGCAATCCGTTTTATCACCAAAGCCCCATATACTACCCACCATTGCGACCTGTACGCTCTCGTTGGCTGGCCCTCGCTTCATACTCGTCGCCAAACCCACTGGCTCCATGTCATCTACAAGACCCTGCTAGGTAAAGTCCCCCCTTATCTCAGCTCGCTGGTCACCATAGCATCTCCCACCTGTAGCACAACGCTCCAGCAGGTATATCTCTCTAGTCACCCCCAAAACCAATTATTTCTTTGGCCGCCTGTCCTTCTAGTTCTCTGCTGCCAATGACTGGAACGAACTACAAAAATCTCTGAAACTGGAAACACTTATCTCCCTCACTAGCTTTAAGCACCAACTGTCAGAGCAGCTCACAGAGCACCTGTACATAGCCCACCTATAATTTAGCCCAAACAACTACCTCTTTCCCAACTGTATTTAATTTTAATTTATTTATTTATTTTGCTCCTTTGCACCCCATTATTTTTATTTCTACTTTGCACATTCTTCCATTGCAAAACTACCATTCCAGTGTTTTACTTGCTATATTGTATTTACTTTGCCACCATGGCCTTTTTTGCCTTTACCTCCCTTCTCACCTCATTTGCTCACATTGTATATAGACTTGTTTATACTGTATTATTGACTGTATGTTTGTTTTACTCCATGTGTAACTCTGTGTCGTTGTATCTGTCGAACTGCTTTGCTTTATCTTGGCCAGGTCGCAATTGTAAATGAGAACTTGTTCTCAACTTGCCTACCTGGTTAAATAAAGGTAAAATAAATAAAATAAAATAAATATATAGAGAGAGACATGACCCAGCAGAATAATATAGAATATATATATAGAGAGGGGACCCAGCAAAATGCTATAGAATATATAGAGAGAGACAGAACCCAGCAGAATGCTATAGAATATATATATATAGAGAGGACCCAGCAGAATGCTATAGAATATATATAGAGAGAGGACCCAGCAGAATGCTATAGAATATATAGAGAGAGACAGAACCCAGCAGAATAATATAGAATATATATATAGAGAGGGGACCCAGCAAAATGCTATAGAATATATAGAGAGAGACAGAACCCAGCAGAATGCTATAGAATATATATATATAGAGAGAGGACCCAGCAGAATGCTATAGAATATATATAGAGAGAGGACCCAGCAGAATGCTATAGAATATATAGAGAGAGACAGAACCCAGCAGAATAATATAGAATATATATATAGAGAGGGGACCCAGCAAAATGCTATAGAATATATAGAGAGAGACAGAACCCAGCAGAATGCTATAGAATATATATATAGAGAGAGGACCCAGCAGAATGCTATAGAATATATATAGAGAGAGGACCCAGCAGAATGCTATAGAATATATAGAGAGAGACAGAACCCAGCAGAATGCTATAGAATATATATAGAGAGAGAGGACCCAGCAGAATGCTATAGAATATATAGAGAGAGAGGACCCAGCAGAATGCTATAGAATATATATAGAGAGAGGACCCAGCAGAATGCTATAGAATATATATATAGAGAGAGGACTCAGCAGAATGCTATAGAATATATAGAGAGAGAGGACACAGCAGAATGTTATATTGTCACGCCCTGGTCTTAGTATTTTGTGTTTTCTTTCTTTATTTGGTCAGGCCAGGGTGTGACATGGGTTTATTTTGTGTTGTGTTTATGTATGGGGGTTTTTCGTAGGTTTTGGGATTGTGGCTTAGTGGGGTGTTCTAGCAAAGTCTATGGTTGCCTGAGGCGGTTCTCAATCAGAGGCAGGTGATTCTCGTTGTCTCTGATTGGGAACCATATTTAGGCAGCCATATTCTTTGAGTGTTTCGTGGGTGATTGTTCCTGTCTCTGTGTTAGTTGTCACCAGATAGGCTGTATAGGTTTTCACATTCCGTTTGTTGTTTTGTATTGTTCGTATTCATCGTCATTAAAGATGTCTCGATTTAACCACGCTGCATTTTGGTCCGACTCTCCTTCGACGGAAGAAAACCGTAACATATAGAATATATATAGAGAGAGACAGAACCCAGCAGAATGCTATAGAATATATATAGAGAGAGGACCCAGCAGAATGCTATAGAATATATATAGAGAGAGAGGACTCAGCAGAATGCTATAGAATATATATAGAGGGAGAGGACCCAGCAGAATGCTATAGAATATATATAGAGAGAGACAGAACCCAGCAGAATGCTATAGAATATATATAGAGAGAGGACCCAGCAGAATGCTATAGAATATATATATAGAGAGAGAGAGGACTCAGCAGAATGCTATAGAATATATATATAGAGAGAGGACCCAGCAGAATGCTATAGAATATATATAGAGAGAGAGGACTCAGCAGAATGCTATAGAATATATATAGAGAGAGGACCCAGCAGAATGCTATAGAATATATATATAGAGAGAGGACTCAACAGAATGCTATAGAATATATATAGAGAGAGGACCCAGCAGAATGCTATAGAATATATATAGAGAGAGGACTCAGCAGAATGCTATAGAATATATATATAGAGAGAGGACCCAGCAGAATGCTATAGAATATATATAGAGAGAGAGGACCCAGCAGAATGCTATAGAATATATATAGAGAGAGAGAGGACCCAGCAGAATGCTATAGAATATATAGAGAGAGAGAGGACCCAGCAGAATGCTATAGAATATATAGAGAGAGAGAGGACCCAGCAGAATGCTATAGAATATAAGGAGAGAGTAGCATAGAACAGAATGACATCGGGAAGGGAGGAAAGAGGAGCTCAGTTGGACAGTCAGAGTGCAAGGTAGGTGAACACACCTCTTCACCCAGTGGCTGAGGGAGAGAATGCTTGGTAATGACCCGACTCGACCCTGCCAGCTCCTCCCCTGACCTCCCCCGTAGCCGGCTGTCACGCGCACCACTTAATTCTCCCTAATTACATTCCTCACTGACAGAAAGTTGGCTCCCGTGACACACACACACATGCGCATGCACACGCACACACACACACACACAAACATACACACATACACACGCACACACACATATCCATACACATGCACACACAAGCACGAGGTTGTGGACCTCCGGAGAGGACAGGCTAGAGAGAGGGAGAGCAAAGGATAGAGAAAGAGAGGGATTTACCGGTGATGACAAATGAATGAATATAAGTGGAAGAGCAGGGAGAGAAGAGAGCAGTGGCAACCCACACACACCACCCCTCATCTCCCACAGCGACTCTGCATGTGGCCACGTACTCCTATATAACCATACTGTCTCTTCACCCCAGTCTAGTATACAGGTGTACTATAATAGTGTAGCATTGTATACAAAAGTAGTAGAGTTTCACATGTTGAAGGCACTGATGGAGGTTGTTGGAGTCTGCAGTGAGTTTCTGTTCTGACAGAGTGGGAAATGTTCACACACCCATGTCAACGAGTTTGAAATCATGTTCCTGAATTGAAAACCTTGACAAATTATGCCTCAATGTCCAATGCACCTGCCAAATTTGACAGTGTCAATAAGAATAGACACAATTTTGGACCGAATATTAAGGGTAGAGTGCCTGTTTACGGAGCCAAAGATAACGACTAGCAGCATTTCATTGTTTAAGGAGAATGTGGGGGTGGAGGCTGCCATGTTGTGGGTAGTGCATGTGTTCAGAGCACTGCCTCCACTTCATTGTTTAAGGAGAGTGTGGGGGGTGGAGGCTGCCATGTTGTGGGTAGTGCATGTGTTCAGAGCACTGCCTCCACTTCATTGTTTAAGGAGAGTGTGGGGGGTGGAGGCTGCCATGTTGTGGGTAGTGCATGTGTTCAGAGCGCTGCCTCCACTTCATTGTTTAAGGAGAGTGTGGGGGTGGAGGGTGCCATGTTGTGGGTAGTGCATGTGTTCAGAGCACTGCCTCCACTTCATTGTTTAAGGAGAGTGTGGGGGGTGGAGGCTGCCATGTTGTGGGTAGTGCATGTGTTCAGAGCACTGCCTCCACCTCAGGGGTGTTATCAGTTGTTCTCCATCTGTAGAGTCCAACGCTTGACACAGCTGGTCTAGGATCAGTTTCCCGGAGTCAGTTTCCGTTTGTCTTTACCATTTAATTAAGGGGTTTTTGGGGCCTACGGACTCAGGATGACAAATTCCTCAGGAGGAGAACCGGAGGCTTGAGACTGGTCTATTCACAAACCAATAGCATCAAGTCAATAAAGTTTGATTCTTCAAAAAAGTTGTTGTTTGGTTTGTACTTGCAGTATTTTTACACATATCATACATTCTCGTACAAGACCGTCGATTTCATGGGCAACTGTGCTTTTAACACAGTATACATTTCCGTACACTGAAAACATGGGCTATTATTTTTGGCCTTAGCACAGTCGACATTCTAAACAAGATGGTTTCGTATGTCTCCGCACAGGACTCGAGCTAGATACGTATCACTGGGCTTAGCTAGAGGAGGGGGGGAAAGGACGTTCCCTTTTTTTATATCGCATAATACTGCTCTTGTGTTCCCGGGAAGACAAGGGGCCTTCTGCTCGCCCCTAAATCCCTGGGCTATCTTTCAAACAGTGATAGTTACGGATATTAGTGGCGCAGAAATCCATAAGCGTCCGTCATCGGGGGTCTTATTAGCTGTCTTTGTGAGGTTATGAGGGGCAGACAGGCCCCTGCAGCACCGCAGGGGACCTCTCAGACAGACGCACACACACACCACCAGCTGTGTCGACTCCCCACCACACACACTGTCAAACTGACCTGAGTGGCCAAGGGGCACACAAGTAGATACACAGTCAAGATATGTATACAAATGGAGATGATCGTGTGCACAAAGCATATCAGATCATACTGCTTACAATGCACATTCAATCAGATCATACTGCTTACAATGCACATCATATCAGATCATACTGCTTACAATGCACATCATATCAGATCATACTGCTTACAATGCACATCATATCAGATCATACTGCTTACAATGCACATCATATCAGATCATACTGCTTACAATACACATCATATCAGATCATACTGCTTACAATGCACATTCAATCAGATCATACTGCTTACAATGCACATCATATCAGATCATACTGCTTACAATGCACATCATATCAGATCATACTGCTTACAATGCACATTCTATCAGATCATACTGCTTACAATGCACATTCAATCAGATCATACTGCTTACAATGCACATCCTATCAGATCATACTGCTTACAATACACATCATATCAGATCATACTGCTTACAATGCACATCATATCAGATCATACTGCTTACAATGCACATCCTATCAGATCATACTGCTTACAATGCACATCGTATCAGATCATACTGCTTACAATGCACATCATATCAGATCATACTGCTTACAATGCACATTCTATCAGAGCATACTGCTCACAATGCACATTATATCAGATCATACTGCTTACAATGCACATCATATCAGATCAGACTGCTCACAATGCACATGATATCAGATCATAATGCTTACAATGCACATTATATCAGATCAGACTGCTCACAATGCACATTATATCAGATCAGACTGCTCACAATGCACATCATATCAGATCAGACTGCTTACAATGCACATCATATCAGATCAGACTGCTTACAATGCATACACACATACAGACTGCTTACAAAGCACATCATATCAGATCATACTGCTTACAATGCACATCATATCAGATCATATTGCTTACAATGCACACACACATACAGACTGCTTACAATGCACATTATATCAGATCAGACTGCTCACAATGCACATTATATCAGATCATACTGCTTACAATGCACATCATATCAGATCAGACTGCTCACAATGCACATTATATCAGATCATACTGCTTACAATGCACATTATATCAGATCAGACTGCTCACAATGCACATTATATCAGATCAGACTGCTCACAATGCACATCATATCAGATCAGACTGCTTACAATGCACATCATATCAGATCAGACTGCTTACAATGCACATCATATCAGATCATACTGCTTACAATGCACATCATATCAGATCAGACTGCTCACAATGCACATTCAATCAGATCATACTGCTTACAATGCATATTATATCAGATCATACTGCTCACAATGCACATTATATCAGATCATACTGCTTACAATGCACATCATATCAGATCAGACTGCTCACAATGCACATTATATCAGATCATACTGCTTACAATGCACATCATATCAGATCAGACTGCTTACAATGCACATCATATCAGATCAGACTGCTCACAATGCACATTCAATCAGATCATACTGCTTACAATGCATATTATATCAGATCAGACTGCTCACAATGCACATTATATCAGATCATACTGCTTACAATGCACATTATATCAGATCATACTGCTCACAATGCACATCATATCAGATCAGACTGCTTACAATGCACATCATATCAGATCAGACTGCTTACAATGCACATCATATCAGATCAGACTGCTCACAATGCACATTCAATCAGATCATACTGCTTACAATGCACATCATATCAGATCATACTGCTTACAATGCACATCATATCAGATCATACTGCTTACAATGCACATCATATCAGATCATACTGCTTACAATACACATCATATCAGATCATACTGCTTACAATGCACATCATATCAGATCATACTGCTCACAATGTACATTCAATCAGATCATACTGCTTACAATGCACATCATATCAGATCATACTGCTTACAATGCACATTCAATCAGATCATACTGCTTACAATGCACATCATATCAGATCAGACTGCTTACAATGCACATCATATCAGATCAGACTGCTCACAATGCACATTCAATCAGATCATACTGCTTACAATGCACATCATATCAGATCATACTGCTTACAATGCACATCATATCAGATCATACTGCTTACAATACACATCATATCAGATCATACTGCTTACAATGTACATTCAATCAGATCATACTGCTTACAATGCACATCATATCAGATCATACTGCTTACAATGCACATTCAATCAGATCATACTGCTTACAATGCACATCATATCAGATCATACTGCTTACAATGCACACACACATACAGACATACGATCATACTGCTTACAAAACATAGACACGTACAGCATGCCACGACCCAATGAGCTGCTGTTTGTACTGTGTTTGAATGCCTCTGTTTTTAGGCCCTGTGCCTCAGTAAGAAGGAACTTGCAAATAGACTGCTTCTCGACTCGAAGACAATGGGAGAAATCGAACTCACACACACATTAATCCACACATACACACACACAGCAATCATGCAATATTGACAACTCACGATTTCATGGCCGAGCTACTCCTCGTGGTGGGTAATAGACTTGGGCAGACATGGCAATTGATTCCAGTCATAACTAGATGCTGGTTGGGGTATGGGGTTGGTTGGGGTGGTGTGTGTGTGTCTGTGTGCGTGCGTGCGTGTGCATGCTCGTGCCTGTAAGTGTGTGTGTGGCAGTCAGGGAGACGTCAGCCTAGGGTTCATCCATCTATGAAACAGGACATGCCAGTAATGGGAAAAAACACTGTATGACCCGGAGGACAGTATACAGGCAACTTATCAGGCTGACAGAGCAGAACTTTGATGTGTCGCGGGGAAATATAATTCCATTATTTCTTCACAGCTGAGAAGAGGAGGGGATTTCTTTCTACATGCAATTGGCCATGAACTCGGAGACACTGGGGGAATGGGCTGGTTCCTGCTGAGTTGGGCAATGCTGTTGTTTTTTTGTTTTTTTTGGTTGGGTGGGTGATCGGGAAGGTGAGCATGTTAGGGGAGGGGGACTGGAGTGTGTATGTGTTTTAGGTCATTTCTGGTGCATATGGCTATGACCAACATCATCACCATAAAGAATACAAATTCAAATGTATCCATGTTAAGCTTTATTTATACAATCTCATGTATTCAAATGTATTCTCATTCTAACATTAGCTTATGGATTAAAACACTATTTATCACATTTGGGCCAGTATATATTGTCATATCGTTGCATAGACTAGCTAGCCTAGCTAGCCTAAACTGTGGGGAGAAGAACTCCGTGATTGAGCTTTCTGAAAGGAAGATAGAGAGATGACACTGCTGTCAATTTAGGGATTGAATTCAAATAGGAGCAACTTGAAGCATTTTGAGGCTTTGTGGGAGGGGATGATGTATTGGAGGCCCTGTCAATGGGCTTTGGGGGAAAGCTTAATTTACCAGTTAGATAGCTAGTTCTAGTCTTCAAGAAGCTACAAAAAAACCTTCAAATCATGAAAGTCATGTCCCAGCTAAAAGCTGTGGTGGACGGAGGGCCCACTCCCTGAGGCCCTGGGTCTCAGAGCAGTGGTTGTGGAGGAAGACAAGAACGCGACACATGACCTTGTCTTCGAAAGTCCAGAGAAATGTTGATTTCATGAAAGCTGATGCACATCTCTTTTGGTTTTGTTGGTCATACTTGCTGTTGTCTGATGTTTTTGTGCCAGACTATGATCTATTCATGTTTAGGGTACTTCATGTTTATGCATTCTGGCAAGTGAACATGGGTAGTACAGTAGTAGTTAGCTAGCTAGAAGACATGGGTGATTCACATCATTACCCTACTATGGACATTCAAAAAGAAAACGTTATAGCTTCAGTGGAGTAAGGAAATGTTCAGCCTATAATTAGCTATCTATGTCATTTATAACTAAAACATACATTTGATTAGCTATCCGATTTCAAGTTAATAACAAGCAAGCTAAAGTTATGAGCTAGCTATCTTTCTATGGGCTGAACAATGCTAGCTAAAGTGCTACTTGCTAGCCACAAGATTGTAACATTTAACACGAATTATGTCACTCTACACTAATATGTCACTTGCTTTAGTGTAAAATGGTTGTTATAACGTTTTGATAGTGTGTGGGATGATGTATGCACCAACGATGACCGAACTCCAAAGGTTTGCGCTAGCTAGTTAGCTGATGTATGTGTTTTCTTATCCTGGAAGGGCTGGCCTATGTAAGACAATAGATCACGATTCTTTAAATTCAAAATGGGGATATCCAACCAGCGTAGGGTTAAAGTCTGAGGATACAGCCCGTTCATTATCGACACTTCGTTGAACTCTTTTTGAACCCTTTTTTCTAATAGTGTACATATGGATGTGAATTGTATAACCCTATAGTTAGAAGCACAAAGACTTTATCTCTACCTGTTTAATTGACCTTACATTTATCGTCTCATTATTACCTTTTACTAGTCCTACTTAAAGCTACAGTTTGGAAGCATAGTTGCTAATCTGTAACGTTGAACCTTGAATCATATTCTCATAATATATTACATGATTCCATGTATTACCTCATTAAACAAATAAATATTTAGTTTATAACAAACTGTAAATAAAACCAATAAACTAGCTATATCCCTGTAACTAGCTATATGTCCTGAGAACAAGGAGAGGTGTTCTATTTCGGTAACCTCTTTTAACCCAAGAGGACATTGTTAAACACTGAACTATCCCTTTAAAGCTGGGTAACATCGACTGATGATGATGCTGTGGCTATCAGCTCTCTATACAGCCTCCTAACTCCATGTGTGTGGAGAAAGGCCATTGGCTAACACGCTCACTGGGGTTGTGGGGGGTGTCCCTCCCCTTTGTATGGTCTGGGGGCTTGTATGGCCGTGGGGCGATGGCTATGATAAATCAATAGATGGGAGATAGACAGAGTAGCTAGCGTTGGTGGCTGGTCCCGCCTGTGTACCTATCCACTGGAGGTTGCCAGGTTTGCCATCATTTGGCTTGTCTGTTGAGATAGCCAGATAGCCAGGGCAATGACTAATTGTTGGTGGTAGAGAGAATTCGGTCCCCTATCGCGACACATCACTTAGCTGCCAAGCCCTAACATGAGAGGTGGAGGAGGAGTGAGGACGCGAGGGAGGTTGGTGAGTGGAGGCCCCACATCCCTATCCCTCTCTCCTCTGCACCTTCAGCCCCCCCCCCCAAACACAAATGGGACACATCTCTCTCTCTCTCTAATCAAAACCAGATCAGCACACAAACAATCCGAGGTCTGTTACAGCCCATCTGTCACTCATACTCTTTCAGGAGTCTCTCTCGCTCCCTCTTTCTGCCACTTCTGCTTCTCCCCTTCTCTCCAACAGAAAAGCTTGTGTTACTCTGAGGGAGAGTGAAAAAGAGAAAATGAGAAAGCAGGGGCGTAGGCATGGGTGTGCCTGGGTGGACACAGGCCCACCCACTGGGGATCCAGGCCCACCCAATGAGATTGAGCAAAATCTAAAAAATAAGACATTATTTAAAAAAAATACTCTTTAGCACACCTCTGGTGTCTAAGGTCCCGGGGATTTTGCTTCTAGGCCACAGCTGACCTAGCGTTTTTTTAAATTTGATTTATTTCACCTTTATTTAACCAGGTAGACTAGTTGAGAACAAGTTCTCATTTGCAACTGCTACCTGGCCAAGATAAAGCGTAGCAATTCGACACATACAACAACACAGTTACACATGGAATAAACAAAACATACAGTCAATAATACAGTAGAACAAAAGAAAACAAAAAGTCTATATACAGTGAGTGCAAATGAGGTAAGATAAGAGTGTTGGGCAGGTAACCAAAAGGTTGCTGGTTTGAATCCCCGAGTCAGCAATGTGAAAAAATCTGATGTTCTGCCCTTGAACATGGCAGTTAACTCCCAACGACAACTGGGTGCTGATGATATTGTTAAAGGCATTCAGTTGTTCAGGTGACATCTCCTTTCCCTAGCATATACAGTTTGTTTTAAGATGCTCATACCAAGCATCATTTAGCTATTTCATTTTAGGAAGACCGATTTTTGAGATGTCTCCTGGTCTGACAAACACAGCTGTAGCTCTGCCACCTTCCAGTGCAGATGTGAGGGGAGTGGAAGGGAGACTCCGAAATTGGCGGATGTGGTGGGTTGAGACACAGCAAAGACGTGGGGATTTTTAAATGATTATTACTTGATTGACGCGCAGGTATGTCAATCGGGGAAAGGCTAATCACCTCCTACTAGCAATGCCAGAATATTCCAATGCTAACAACCTCATTTGCCTAGCCTCTACGTAGCTAGCTGGTTAACTAATAGCATCCTTCTCAGGCTTTCGGGGGAGAGAGAAAGAGAGCGAGATAGAGAGGCTGGACATCTGCAGCAATGGGCTGAATCATTTCCTATTCTATCTATTCACTCTGCTCCCCCTGAGAGCCTGAGAAGGATGTTATTAGCCAGCAAGCTACGTAGCAGCTAGGCTAATGAGGCTGTTAGCATTGGAAGTAAGGGTAAATACAGTAAATAAACCTGCTGGAAAGTTTTGATTCCAGCCAAAGGCCTCCCAGACTGAGGGGAGAGAAGTATCTGTGAATGGTGTGGCAGTAATAACTGGAAAGTGCTGATTCCAGCAAAAAGCCTCCCAGACTGAGGGGGGAGAAGTATTTGTGAATGGTGTGGCAGTAATAACTGGAAACAAGATTAGAGATCCATGTATAATCTTTCAGCAGGAACACTTGTAATACATTCTGTCTGGAGTCGGACCAGTGCGACTAGCGGGAGTATAAGAAAGGAGAGTCCCAGAAGTTACACTGAGTGAGGGGAGTGGAAGGGAGACATTATTATCCCAATGTCGAAGTAGCCATTGGAAACCCTCAACCTTCGTCTACCCCTTTCACCCACTATACCTACCCCTGTTTGGACTCCAGAAAACACTTTTATTTTTCCTGACATATTTTCTCCAAATCATCTTTCTTTCTTTTTTTACCCCATCTCTCCCTCTACACACCCTCGTAGCCATGTTTTTTTGCTGTGTTCATGCTTGCATTGAAATGTTCTCGGGTGTTCTACGGTGACAGGCGGGGGTACAGGGGTAGCCTCCCAGTTGGCCTGATCTACCCAGAGCTCCACACACAAGCAGGAGATTGTTTTTAAAGCCCAGTCAACTTTCTCTAGTCTACTTTAGAGAACTTTAGAGAACACACATTCAAATCAAATCAAATCAAATGTATTTATATAGCCCTTCGTACATCAGCTGATATCTCAAAGTGCTGTACAGAAACCCAGCCTAAAACCCCAAACAGCAAGCAATGCAGGTGTAGAAGCACGGTGGCTAGGAAAAACTCCCTAGAAAGGCCAATACCTAGGAAGAAACCTAGAGAGGAACCAGGCTATGTGGGGTGGCCAGTCCTCTTCTGGCTGTGCCGGGTAGAGATTATAACAGAACATGGCCAAGATGTTCAAATGTTCATAAATGACCAGCATGGTCGAATAATAATAAGGCAGAACAGTTGAAACTGGAGCAGCAGCACAGTCAGGTGGAAGTTGAAACTGGAGCAGCAGCATGGCCAGGTGGACTGGGGACAGCAAGGAGTCATCATGTCAGGTAGTCCTGGGGCATGGTCCTAGGGCTCAGGTCAGTTGAAACTGGAACAGCAGCATGGCCAGGTGGACTGGGGACAGCAAGGAGTCATCATGTCAGGTAGTCCTGGGGCATGGTCCTAGGGCTCAGGTCCTCCGAGAGAGAGAAAGAAAGAGAGAAGGAGAGAATTAGAGAAAGCACACTTAGATTCACACAGGACACCGAATAGGACAGGAGAAGTACTCCAGATATAACAAACTGACCCCAGCCCCCCGACACATAAACTACTGCAGCATAAATACTGGAGGCTGAGACATTGACTCTCTCCTGGAACATCGACATGGGCAGACTGGCAAAGGGGGCTTCTGGGGAGTTCAGATATCTTCCCAAATGATATCTGTGATAGTGAAGTTGTTTGGATTTGAAGAGTTTCATTCCAAATGGTTGTAGAGCCATTTTCTGAAATGGTGGTAAATTACCTTTAATTGTGAAAAAGGTAATTTAATTACGAAAAAGATTGGTGTTTTTTAACTTTTTGGTTCAAATCTATATCTTCAGAGAGACAAATAATCATGTTTTTGGCTAAATGTTATACAGTGGGGCAAAAAAGTATTTAGTCAGCCTCCAATTGTGCAAGTTCTCCCACTTAAAACGATGAGAGAGGCCTGTACACTTCAACTATGACAGACAAAATTAGAAGAAAAAAATCCAGAAAATCACAATGTAGGATTTTTAATGGATTTATTTGCAAATTATGGTGGAAAATAAGTATTTGGTCACAAATATAAAAGACACCTGTCCACAACCTCAAACAGTCACACTCCAAACTACACTATGGCCAAGACCAAAGAGCTGTCAAAGGACACCAGAAACAAAATTGTAGCTCCCAGCACCAGGCTGGGAAGACTGAATCTGCAATAGGTAAGCAGCTTGGTTTGAAGAAATCAACTGTGGGAGCAATTATTAGGAAATGGAAGACATACAAGACCACTGATAATCTCCCTCGATCTGGGGCTCCACGCAAGATCTCACCCCGTGGGGTCAAAATGATCACAAGAACGGTGAGCAAAAATCCCAGAACCACACCGGGGGACCTAGTGAATGACCTGCAGAGAGCTGGGACCAAAGTAACAAAGCCTACCATCAGTAACACACTACGCCGCCAGGGACTCAAATCCTGCAGTGCCAGACGTGTCCCCCTGCTTAAGCCAGTACATGTCCAGGCCCGTCTGAAGTTTGCTAGAGAGCATTTGGATGATCCAGAAGAAGATTGGGAGAATGTCATATGGTCAGATGAAACCAAAATATAACTTTTTGGTAAAAACTCAACTCGTCGTGTTTGGAGGACAAAGATTGCTGAGTTGCACCCAAAGAACACCATACCTACTGTGAAGCATGGGGGTGGAAACATCATGCTTTGAGGCTGATTTTCTGCAATGCGTCTTTTAGCATGACAATGATCCTAAACACACCGCCCGGGCAATGAAGGAGTGGCTTCATGAGAAGCATTTCAAGGTCCTGGATTTGCCTAGCCAGTCTCCAGATCTCAACCTCATCGAAAATCTTTGGAGGGAGTTGAAAGTCCGTGTTGCCCAGCAACAGCCCCAAGACATCACTGCTCTAGAGGAGATCTGCATGGAGGAATGGGCCAAAATATCAGCAACAGTGTGAAAACCTTGTGAAGACTTATAGAAAACATTTGACCTCTGTCATTGCCAACAAAGGGTATATAACAAAGTATTGAGATAAACTTTTGTTATTGACCAAATACTTATTTTCCATCATAATTTGCAAATAAATTCATAAAAAATGTGATTTTCTGGATTTTTTTCCTAATTTTGTCTGTCATAGTTGAAGTGTACCTATGATGAAAATTACAGGCCTCTCTCATCTTTTTAAGTGGGAGAACTTGCACAATTGGTGGCTGACTAAATACTCCTCTGCCCCACTTTTGGAAATAAACGATTTACACTATGTGAAGGGATATCATTCAGAACTCACACTTGTTGAATTGGCACAACTTCTATTTTTAGCATTTTCATCTCTTATTGGCATTCTGTTGTTTGTCCATGATTTGTCTGGTCTTTGTGGCGTTGGTGGTCTTTGGATGTCTCTCTCCCAATGGCCAGTACTTATTATTATTTAACATGAGCCTCCTACTATTGAATGATCATCACTTTGGTATTCTCCTTGAGAAGAGGAAAGGAGTTAGAAGGGGCTATCCCGTGCCAACCCAAAGGGTCCATAGCAACGCAGTGGAGTTTAAAAAAGAAATTGTTGGAAGGAAGCCGGTGGCATTCCATCAGCCAGGCCATCTCGGGTCTTCAACCCTGGCAAGCTCTGGGGCTGGCCACTGAACTGCCAGCTCTCTCACTCTCTCACACACACACACACACACACACACACACCGAGAGAGAGAGCAACACAGAGAGAGAGAGAGAGAGAGAGAGAGAGAGAGAGAGAGAGAGAGAGAGAGAGAGCCACACACACACACACACACACACACACACACACACACACACAGAAAGCCACACACACACAGAGAGAGAGAGAGAGAGCCACACATGCACACACAGAGAAAGAGAGCCACACACACACACACACAGACAGAGCCACAGACACACTCCCTCTCTCCAACAATTGTATTTCTAGATGTTTCTGTTTTTAAAAACCCCTTTAGTGCCATTTTCTGCCGGCGGCAAAGTTGACTGTTTGTAAAGGGTAAGGCTCTTATTTCGGTTCTGGAACAGGTACAGTACGATATCTCGGTCTGAGGGCTGCCATCGCTGCGGGATGGGAAAAAGCCTGGGCATCAGAATGGGCATCAGTTACTTTAAACATGCCTGGGCTTTTCAATAGATTTGAACAGAACTTGTTGAAGTTCAGGAGATCCAAAATGGTGGAGAGCATACCTTCAGTTACTTGCCTGTCTCTCTGACCCAGGCTCACAAAACAGACCACTGTAGCATCGCTGTGTGTGTGTGTGTGTCCAGGTACCCCTCCTACATTCCTCAGTGTTCTCAGTGCTGTGATGTGCTGTGGTCGGGACCGGCCTGCTCTTTGTCATAGTTATTCACTTATCGAGGGGGTGGGGAGAGAGAGACCTTACCGCCACACCGCCCTGTTCTCCTCCCTCACAGGGCACCGCCCCAATGCGACATGTTTAGGTAGCTAAGCTGCAACAACTTCATTTTATAATACATCACATACAGTTCCTTCAAAGTATTCACACCCCTTGACTTTTTCCACATGTTGTTGTGTTAAAACCTCAATTAAACATTTATTAAACTGAGATTTTCTCTCAATGATCTACACAAGAAACCCCATAATCTGAAACTGGAACTTTGTTTGTATAAACATTTTGTTATGTGAAGCCTAACTAAGTTCAGAATTAACAAAGTGCTCAACATAAGTATTTAACCCCTTTACTATGGCAAAACTAAATAAGTTCAGGAGTAAAATGTGCTTAACAAATTGCATAATAAGTTGAATGGACTTATTCCGTGTTCAATAATAGTGGTTAACATGATTTTTGAATGACTACCTCATCTCTGAATGACTACCTCATCTCTAAATGACTACCTCATCTCTGAATGACTACCTCATCTCTGAATGACTACCTCATCTCTGAATGACTACCTCATCTCTGAATGACTACCTCATCTCTGAATGACTACCTCATCTCTGAATGACTACATCATCTCTGAATGACTACCTCATCTCTGAATGACTACCCCATCGCTGAATGACTACCCCATCTCTGAATGACTACCTCATCTCTGAATGACTACCCCATCTCTGAATGACTACCTCATCTCTGAATGACTACCTCATCTCTGAATGACTACCCCATCTCTGAATGACTACCCCATCTCTGAATGACTAAGTAAGGTCCCTCAAATTGAGTAGCGAAATTCAAGCACAGATTGATTCAACCACAAAGACCCGGGAGGTTTTTCAATGCAGCGATTGATAAATGTGTAAACATTTTATAAGCACTCTAAATATCCCTGTGAGCGGTGAATTATATTAAATTACACTTTTGATGACGTATCAATACACCCAGTCACTACAAAGATACAGGCGTCCTTCCTTCCATCCGGAGAGGACGGACACTGCTCAGGGATTTCACTATGACACCAATGGTGATTTAAAACAGTTACAGAGTTTAATGGCTGTGATAGAAGAAAACTGAGGATGGACCAACAACACTGTAGTTACTCCACAATAATAACCAAAATGACAGAGTGAAAAAAAGGAAGCCTGTACAGAATAAAAATATTCCAAAATATGCATCCTGTTTGTAACAAGGCACTTACGGTGCCTTGCGAAAGTATTCGGCCCCCTTGAACTTTGCGACCTTTTGCCATATTTCAGGCTTCAAACATAAAGATATAAAACTGTATTTTTTTGTGAAGAATCAACAACAAGTGGGACACAATCATGAAGTGGAACGACATTTATTGGATATTTCAAACTTTTTTAACAAATCAAAAACTGAAAAATTGGGAGGTCAAAATTATTCAGCCCCTTTACTTTCAGTGCAGCAAACTCTCTCCAGAAGTTCAGTGAGGATCTCTGAATGATCCAATGTTGACCTAAATGACTAATGATGATAAATACAATCCAGCTGTGTGTAATCAAGTCTCCGTATAAATGCACCTGCACTGTGATAGTCTCAGAGGTCCGTTAAAAGCGCTGAGAGCATCATGAAGAACAAGGAACACACCAGGCAGGTCCGAGATACTGCTGTGAAGAAGTTTAAAGCCGGATTTGGATACAAAAAGATTTCCCAAGCTTTAAACATCCCAAGGAGCACTGTGCAAGCGATAATATTGAAATGGAAGGAGTATCAGACCACTGCAAATCTACCAAGACCTGGCCGTCCCTCTAAACTTTCAGCTCATACAAGGAGAAGACTGATCAGAGATGCAGCCAAGAGGCCCATGATCACTCTGGATGAACTGCAGAGATCTACAGCTGAGGTGGGAGACTCTGTCCATAGGACAACAATCAGTCGTATATTGCACAAATCTGGCCTTTATTGAAGAGTGGCAAGAAGAAAGCCATTTCTTAAAGATATCCATAAAAAGTGTTGTTTAAAGTTTGCCACAAGCCACCTGGGAGACACACCAACCATGTGGAGGAAGGTGCTCTGGTCAGATGAAACCAAAATTGAACTTTTTGGCAACAATGCAAAACGTTATGTTTGGCGTAAAAGCAACACAGCTCATCACCCTGAATACACCATCCCCACTGTCAAACATGGTGGTGGCAGCATCATGGTTTGGGCCTGCTTTTCTTCAGCAGGGACAGGGAAGATGGTTAAAATTGATGGGAAGATGGATGGAGCCAAATACAGGACTATTCTGGAAGAAAACCTGATGGAGTCTGCAAAAGACCTGAGACTGGGACAGAGATTTGTCTTCCAACAAGACAATGATCCAAAACATAAAGCAAAATCTACAATGGAATGGTTCAAAAATAAGCATATCCAGGTGTTAGAATGGCCAAGTCAAAGTCCAGACCTGAATCCAATCGAGAATCTGTGGAAAGAACTGAAAACTGCTGTTCACAAATGCTCTCCATCCAACCTCACTGAGCTCGAGCTGTTTTGCAAGGAGGAATGGAAAAAAATGTCAGTCTCTCGATGTGCAAAACTGATAGAGACATACCCCAAGCGACTTACAGCTGTAATCGCAGCAAAAGGTGGCGCTACAAAGTATTAACTTAAGGGGGCTGAATAATTTTGCACGCCCAATTTTTCAATTTTTGATTTGTTAAAAAAGTTTGAAATATCCAATAAATGTCGTTCCACTTCATGATTATGTCCCACTTGTTGTTGATTCTTCAAAAAAAAATACAGTTTTATATCTTTATGTTTGAAGCCTGAAATGTGGCAAAAGGTCGCAAAGTTCAAGGGGGCCGAATACTTTCGCAAGGCACTGTAAGTAGTACTTCAAAAAAAGTGACAAAGAAATAACTGTTTGTCCTGAATACAAAACATTTTGTTTGGTTGCAAATGCAACACAACACATCACTGAGTACAACTCTTCATATTTTCAAGCATGGTGGTGGCTGCATCATGTTATGGGTATGCTTGTCATCGGCAAGGACTAGGGAGTAAAAACAAAAAATGGAATGGAGCTATAAGCACAGGCAAAATCCTAGAAGAAACCAGGTTCAGTCTGCTTTCCAACAGACACTGGGAGACGAATTTACCTTTCAGAAGGACAAGTTACTTACCAATATGACATAACATTTTCCTGATTGGCCTAGTTACAGATTTGACTTAAATTGGCTTGAAAATCTATGGCAAGACATGAAAATGGCTGTCTATCAATGATCAACAAACAACTTGACAGAGCTTGAAGAATTTAAAAAAGAATAATGGTCAATTATATTATGCAATGTTTGCTCTTAGAGACTTACCCCAAAAGACTGACAGCTGTAATCACCGTCAAATGTGCTTCTGCAAAGTATTGACACAGGGTTGTGAATACCTATGTAAATGAGATATTTCTGCATTTCATTTTCAATAAACTTGCAAACATTTCTAAAAACACATTATTTTCACTTTGTCATTGTGGTGTATTCTTTGTAGATGGGTGAGAAAATAAATATGTTTATTCCATTTTGAATTCAGGCTGAAACACAACAAAATGTGCAATAACTCATGGTGTACGAATACTTTCTGAAGGCATTGTAGAGTGTAAATATCATCATAAATAGAGTAAATACAAGATCATATGTGCATACCCTGCATTTGCTTATAATATACACTGATTGTACAAAACATTAGGAACACCTTCCTAATACTGAATTGCACCATCTTTTGCTCTCAGAACAGCCTCAATTCATCAGGGCATGGACTACAAGGTGTCGAAAACATTTCGCAAGGATGCTGGCCCATATTGACTCCAATGCTTCCCGCATTGAAGTTGGCTGGATGTCATTTCGGTGGTGGACCATTCTTGATACACACAGGAAACTGATGAGGGTAAAAAAACAGCAGCGTTGCAGTTCTTGACACACTCAAACCGGTGCGCCTTGCACCTACTACCATACCCCGTTCAAAGGCACTTACATTTTTCTTGCCCATTCACAGCTAAATGGCACACATACACAATCCATGTATCAATTGTCTCAAGGCTTACAAATCCTTCTTTAACCTGTCTCCTCCCCTTCTTCTACACTAATTAAAGTGGATTTTACAAGTGACATCAATACGGGATCGAAGCTTTCACCTGGATTCACCTCGTCAGTCTACGTCATGGAAAGAGAAGGTGTTCCTAATGTTTTGTTCACTCAGTGTGTATATATATATACCATGTGGTGTAATAGCACACATGGTCTCGTATGCACTCTGTTAAGCACTTTGAATTCTGTGGGGGTGGCGTAGGTTGTATATATACACCATGTGGCGTCTCTGTGAAGAACTTTGCATTGTGTGGGGGTGGCGTAGGTTGTATATATACACCATGTGGCGTCTCGTCTGTTAAGCACTTTGAATTGTGTGGGGGTGGCGTAGGTTGTATATATACACCATGTGGCATCTCGTCTGTTAAGCACTTTGAATTGTGTGGGGGTGGCGTAGGTTGTATATATACACCATGTGGCGTCTCGTCTGTTAAGCACTTTGAATTGTGTGGGGGTGGCGTAGGTTGTGTATATACACCATGTGGCGTCTCGTCTGTTAAGCACTTTGAATTGTGTGGGGGTGGCGTAGGTTGTATATATACACCATGTGGCGTCTCGTCTGTTCAGCACTTTGAATTGTGTGGGGGTGGCGTAGGTTGTATATATACACCATGTGGCGTCTCGTCTGTTAAGCACTTTGAATTCTGTGGGGGTGGCGTAGGTTGTATATATACACCATGTGGCTTCTCGTCTGTTAAGCACTTTGCATTGTGTGGGGGTGGCGTAGGTTGTATATATACACCATGTGGCGTCTCGTCTGTTAAGCACTTTGAATTGTGTGGGGGTGGCGTAGGTTGTATATATACACCATGTGGCGTCTCTGTTAAGCACTTTGAATTGTGTGGGGGTGGCGTAGGTTGTATATATACACCATGTGGCGTCTCTGTTAAGCACTTTGCATTCTGTGGGGGTGGCATAGGTTGTATATATACACCATGTGGCGTCTCTGTTAAGCACTTTGAATTGTGTGGGGGTGGCGTAGGTTGTGTATATACACCATGTGGCGTCTCGTCTGTTAAGCACTTTGAATTGTGTGGGGGTGGCGTAGGTTGTATATATACACCATGTGGCGTCTCTGTTAAGCACTTTGAATTGTGTGGGGGTGGCGTAGGTTGTATATATACACCATGTGGCGTCTCTGTTAAGCACTTTGAATTGTGTGGGGGTGGCGTAGGTTGTATATATACACCATGTGGCGTCTCTGTTAAGCACTTTGAATTGTGTGGGGGTGGCGTAGGTTGTATATATACACCATGTGGCGTCTCTGTTAAGCACTTTGAATTGTGTGGGGGTGGCGTAGGTTGCAGCGCTGTTGAATGTTTACTAAATCACGTGATGTTTTTCAAAGAGGAGGGGTTGAGAAAGTTACCAATAGAAATAGGTTTACATTTGGTCTTCCCCGCTCAACAGTAGCACCCCCTGACCCCTCCCCATCATCCTCAATGGTTTTCCTTCTGTTTGTTAGACACATTTCCAACTTCACCCTTTTCCCCTTTTCCTGAGGCTCTCAGTTAAATCTCCAAAAACACGGCTTTTCTTTCTCTCCCCCAATCATGTTTCCTTGATCACGTGTGACACACACACACACACACACACACTAACAAACACAAAACAGGGTTGTGTTTTATATATCTCAGAGCTACCTCTATTCGGTCTCTGTAAACACTAGCACCATAAAAGCTCAGCGCAGGTATAATTGGCTTTAATACAAAAATAATTGATACAATTCTGGATTTGAGTCAAACCCTGCTGTTTTTTTGTGGCAAAGGGTGAGCAAAGGGTTACCCTTTTTTGTGGCAAAGGGTTACCCTCTTCTGTCTCTCTCTCTGTGTGTGTGTGTGTGTGTGTGTGTGTATGGCAAAAGCCACAAGGTTAGCAGTTGAGGAAAGGCCCAGTCTGCTCCTCTTTACAAGCAAAGCATCCTTGGTGCCCGAGGTATCAGCTTTAAGCAGCAGTGATAGACTACCCTCAATCCCACGCTGGGTAGAAAACTAGCGTTGTCGACGCCAGTCTAACCTTTGACCCTCTGTCTCACCAAGCAGGGTTCATATTCATGGGTTCATATGAGTTTGTAGGCCAAACTGTTCGTACACTACAGACAGAAGTTGGCACATCAGCGTTATTGACTTCATACGAGTCCCTTGGGGCTTGTAAGGCTCGTCTAGCATGAGAGTCTTTCCATAGAGGGGTCATATTCGTTTTTAGGCCTAACTGTTCGTACACTACAGACGTTTTCGTGAGAAGACACATTTCCAGGATGTCTGATGGTCTGACACAAACTGCTGTAGCTCGACCACCTTCCCCCGCAGATGAGGAAGGCCGACATGCGGATGTGGTGGATTGAGACGCAGCCCATGTAAAACAGATATCTCTAGGTTAAACTGACACATTTTCATGGGGATTTTTTATTATGTTACTTAGATTGATGCAATATCTGGCGAAAGTTTTATGCAAACTGTGTTATGAGAACATTTGGCGAGACCTAACGAATGTTCTGGGGACTTTCACAGAACCAATTTTGGTTTGCTGGTATGGTAATATCGGGATGAATGCTATGCTGATGATGATATTGGTAGTGAAGATGACAATGATCACTCCTCTCCTCACTCCTCTCCTCTCCTCACTCCTCTCCTCTCTCCTCACTCCTCTCCTCACTCCTCTCCTCTCCTCACTCCTCACCTCTCCTCACTCCTCTCCTCTCTCCTCACTCCTCTACTCACTCCTCTCCTCTCTCCTCACTAACACTTTTCTTTCCATCCACATCTCCCCTTCCCTCTCTTCCCATCTTCCAACACATGTCCATAACACTTCCCAGGGCCCACTGAGGACCGTGTGAATTCCATCAGGAATGCCAAGCCTCTTCCGCCTTACTCATACGCTGTATGGGCGGGGGCCAAGAGAAACGTAGAGGGCCCCGACTGCACACTTAAACATGAAACATTAGCCTGTGTTTGCCTGTGAATTAGACTCATCGGCCAGTGGCTTTCACCGCAAGGTGCACTGCTGAGGGGGGCTGTGGAGATCTCGGACTAACTATATAAGAGTGTGTAAATGAACAGAGACCGGCTGGGGAGGGGGGCTGTGGAGGTCTCGGACTAACTATATAAGAGTGTGTAAATGAACAGAGACCGGCTGGGGAGGGGGGCTGTGGAGGTCTCGGACTAACTATATAAGAGTGTGTAAATGAACAGAGACCGGCTGGGGAGGGGGGCTGTGGAGGTCTCGGACTAACTATATAAGAGTGTGTAAATGAACAGAGACCGGCTGGGGAGGGGGGCTGTGGAGGTCTCGGACTAACTATATAAGAGTGTGTAAATGAACAGAGACCGGCTGGGGAGGGGGGCTGTGGAGGTCTCGGACTAACTATATAAGAGTGTGTAAATGAACAGAGACCGGCTGGGGAGGGGGGCTGTGGAGGTCTCAGACTAACTATATAAGAGTGTGTAAATGAACGGAGAGAGGTAGAGAGACAGAGAGGTAGAGAGACAGAGAGGTAGAGAGACAGAGAGGTAGAGAGACAGAGAGGTAGAGAGACAGAGAGACAGAGAGACAGAGAGACAGAGAGACAGAGAGGTAGAGGGACAGAGAGGTAGAGAGACAGAGAGGTAGAGAGACAGAGAGGTAGAGGGACAGAGACAGAGAGGTAGAGAGACAGAGAGGTAGAGAGACAGAGAGGTAGAGAGACAGAGAGGTAGAGAGACAGAGAGGTAGAGAGACAGAGAGACAGAGAGGTAGAGGGACAGAGAGACAGAGAGGTAGAGGGACAGAGAGACAGAGAGGTAGAGAGACAGAGAGGTAGAGAGACACAGAGGTAGAGAGACAGAGAGGTAGAGAGACAGAGAGGTAGAGGGACAGAGAGACAGAGAGGTAGAGAGACAGAGAGGTAGAGAGACAGAGAGGTAGAGAGACAGAGAGGTAGAGAGACAGAGAGGTAGAGAGACAGAGAGACAGAGAGGTAGCGAGACAGAGAGGTAGAGAGACAGAGAGGTAGGGAGAGAATAAGAAAAAGAGAGAGGTTAGAGAGAGAGAAAAAACCCACCCAGCTGGAAGAAATTAAATTGTCTCCCCACTCTGGGAATAACCACTCCAAAAGCTCCCCCCCTGATTTAAGCTACATTTATTTAAAAACATGAAGAACATATAGATTAGCCCCGGGTGTTTAAAGAATGGCTAGGTGAAAGGCTAGTCTATTTGAACAGGTTGCTGTAAGGTGAAGGAGGCATTCAACTCAAGAGTAGTGTCTCACACACATCTACACACATATCATCCGCTGTGTTGTTCATCACCTTAAGAATACTCTGATATGACTCATTTTCCCCAGTGTCAAACCCTGACCTTCTCTCCACAACAACTGGCTGATGATCCCATTAAAAGTTGTAGAGAGCAGTCAGCTGTGTTGTGGAACTCATTAATCACGGCGGAACAGATATCAGGAAAACAGATTTGCTAGAACGTCACTACACTAGTTAACTAAGTAGAGAATCATTCCATTGAGTGTGTGATCTGCCATTGCATCCCTGCCTTTCGTTTCAAATGGATTGATTTGAGGCTGGTTCAGCCAACAAACAGACAGTAAATAGCTGACTCTTTAGCAAATGTTCATGCACATTTAGATTTTCTGATTCTACCACCGCAAAACAGCTTAGCTAGATGTATAATTAGGCAGCGATTTTAGCTAGATGTATAATTAGGCAGCGATTTTAGCTAGATGTATAATTAGGCAGCGATGTTAGCTAGATGTATAATTAGGCAGCGATTTTAGCTAGATGTATAATTAGGCAGCGATTTTAGCTAGATGTATAATTAGGCAGTGATTTTAGCTAGATGTATAATTAGGCAGCGATTTTAGCTAGATGTATAATTAGGCAGTGATTTTAGCTAGATGTATAATTAGGCAGTGATTTTAGCTAGATGTATAATTAGGCAGTGATTTTAGCTAGATGTATAATTAGGCAGTGATTTTAGCTAGATGTATAATTAGCTACGGGTTTATATTTTTGGGCTAGGACAACATATTATAGCCAAACTTATTTTTTAGCCTATTCCATGAGTGTTTGTGAGTTATCAGACAGATCGGTTTAGTTGGCCGCCTCACTATCTGACATCAGACAATGGAGATGTGAAAACAGAATGATTTAATACTGCTTTCTCTTCTGTTTAAAATACCTTTCTGTGTGTTCATTCTTACTCCCTGTGTCACCAAATCTAACCCTTCATTTCCACACACACACATAATGGTGATGTGTGGGATTTTATTTTTAATTTAAACCTTTAATTAACTAGGCAAGTCAGCTAAGAACAAATTATTATTTACAATGACAGCCTAGGAACAGTGGGTTAAATGCCTTGTTCTGGGGCAGAACAACAGATTTTTACTTTGTCAGCTTGGGGATTCAATCTAGCAACCTTTCGGTTACTGGCCCAATGCTCTAACCACGAGGCTCCCTGCCGCCCCATGACTTACAACCCACAGTCTCTGCAGTTATATCCAAGGGGCTTGCGGGTTTAGGGTAATTAAATATTGTGTGGACTAAGGGCTGGTCAGTGGCGGTCACGTTGAATAAAGTAAAAAATGCAGAAATGTATCATTCTTGTGCAGTTTATTTCTATAGGCTACACAGAGGTTCTCTTTCATTATTTTAGGCTATCTGGCATTAGTGAGTAAGATTAAGCATTAGGGCCTAACTGCACAATTCATTGGTTGATTGGGGTTCTATATAGAACATTTTGGTTCTTTGGATGAGATTATAGAACCCTTTACTAAAAAAGGTTCTATATACGCTAACGGTCAAAAGTTTGGACACACCTACTCATTCAAGGGTTTTTCTTTATTTGTACTATTTTCTACATTATAGAATACTAGTGAAGACATCACAACTATGAAATAACACATATGGAATCAAGGAGTAACCAAAAAAGTGTAAAAACATCTAAATATATTTTATATTTGAGATTCTTCAAATAGCCACCCTTTAACCATTTTTCTCCCCAATTCCATGGTATCCAATTGGTAGTTACAGTCTTGTCTCATCGCTGCAACTCCCGTATGGACTCAGGAGTGGTGAAGGTTGAGTGCCGTTCATCCTCCGAAACACAACCCAACCAAGCCGCACTGCTTCTTGACACAATGCCCACTTAACCAGCCAGTCGCACCAATGTGTTGGAGGAAACACCATGCACCTGGCGACAGTGTCAGCGTGCACTGCGCGTGCACTGCGCCCGGCCTTACCGGCCCGCCACAGGAGTCGCTAATGCGCAATGGGTCAAGGACATCCCTGCCGGCCAAACCCTCCCCTAACCTGGACGACTTTTGCGCCGCCCATGAGTTTCCCGGTCGTGGCCGGCTGCGACAGAGCCTGGATTCGAACCCAGAATCTCTAGTGGTACTGCGATGCAGTGCCTTGCGCCACTCGGGAGGCAACCCTTTGCCTTGATGACAGCTTTGCACACTCTTGGCATTCTCTCAACCAGCTTCACCTGGAATGCTTGAAGGACTTCCCACATATGCCGAGCAATTGTTGGCTGCTTTTCCTTCACTCTGCGGTCGGACTCATTACAAACCATCCCAATTTGGTTGAGGTTGGGGGATTATGGAGGCCAGGCCATCTGATGCAGCACTCCATCACTCTTCTTGGTCAAATGCCCCTTACACAGCCTGGAGGTGTGTTTTGGGTCATTGTCCTGTTGAAAAACAAATGATAGTCCCAATAAAGGCAAACCAGATGGGATGGCGTAATGCTGCAGAATGCTGTGGTAGCCATGCTAGTTAAGTGTGCCTTGAATTCTAAATAAATCACAGACAATGTCACCGGCACAGCACCCCCCACACCATAACACCTCCTCCATGCTTTATGGTAGGAAATACACATGCAGAGATCATTTGTTCCCCCATACCGCGTACCACAAAGACACAGCGGATGGAACCAAAAATCTCAAATTTGGACTTCTGACCAAAGGACAGATTTCCACCAGTCCATTGCTCATGTTTCTTGGCCCAAACTAGTCTCTTCTTCTTATTGGTGTCCTTTAGTAGTGGTTCCTTTGCAGCAAATAGACCATGAAGGCTTGATTCACGCAGTCTCCTCTGAACAGTTGATGTTGAGATGTCTGTTTCTTGAACTCTGTGAAGCATTTGTTTGCACTGCAATTTCTGGGGCTGGTAATTCTATTCCTGTGGCGGTCCTCATGAGAGCCAGCTTCATCATGGCTCTTGATGGTTTTTGCGACTGAACTTGAAGAAATGTTCAAAGTTCTTGAAATGTTCCTTATTGACTGACCTTCATGTCTTAAAGTAATGATGGACTGTCATTTCTCTTTGCTTATTTGAGCTGTTCTTGCCATAATATGGACTTGGTCTTTTACCAAATAGGGCTACCGTCTGTATACCCCCCCACCTCGTCACAACTGATTGGCTCAAACGCTTTAAGAAGGAAATAAATTCCACAAATGAACTTTTAAGAAGGCTCACCTGTTAATTGAAATGCATTTAATTAATGTAGGTGTTCTAAAACTTTTGAGAGAGAGAGAGAGAGAGAGATACTCCAGATAAAACAGACTAACCCTAGTCCCCCGACACATAAACGACTGCAGCATAAATACTGGAGGTTGAGACAGGAGGGTCAGGAGACACTGTGGCCCCATCTGATGATACCCCCGGACAGGTCCAAATAGGCAGGATATATGTAACGGCTTTCTTCCTGGGAAAGAGAGGACCAAAGCGCAGCGTGGTGAGTGTTCATCTTCTTTAATTATATTTACACGCTGAAGCTATGTTGCGCTTGGTGATCTCTGACTGTTTCATCCTAACATCGTTGGTGCCGACGTGGATAACAATATCCCTATACTCTCTCCACTCATCAGTTTTAGCTTTAGCCAGCACCAACTTCAGATTAGCCTTAACGTCGGTAGCCCTGCCCCCTGGTAAACAGTTTATGATTGCTGGATGATTCGTTTTAAGTCTACTGCTACTTGTAATGGAGTCGCCAATGACTAGAGTTTTCAATTTGTCAGAGCTAATGCTGGGAGCCTTCAGCATCTCAGACCCCATAACGGGAGGAGTAGAGACCAGAGAAGACTCGCCCTCAGACTCCGACTCGCTGCTTAATGGGGAGAACCGGTTGAATGTTTCTGTCGGCTGAATGAGTGACACCGGTTGAGCATTCCTACAGCATTTCCCTCCAGGTGCCATGAGAACGTTGTCCGGCTGCGGGGACCGTGCGAGGGGATTTATACTACTATCTGTGCTTACTGGTGGCACAGACGCTGTTTCATCCTTTCACACACTGAAATCACCCTTGCCTAACGATTGCTGCACAGCTATCCTCGCCGTAAGGCGATCGTTCTCCTGTATATTATGAGTACAGCGACTGCAATTAGAAGGCATCATGTTAATGTTACTACTTAGCTTCGGCTGTTGGAGGTTTTGACGAACCATGTCCAGATAAAGCGTCCGGGTGAAAATGTTGAATGAAAAAACATTTAGTGAGGGAAAAACTACAAATATGAACGGTAATTAAAAAGTAAAAACCGTAAAGTTGTCAGGTAGCAAAGTAAGGTTGGCAACAAAACGCACAGCAGCACGTACACAAGTCTGCAAGTTGTAACCGGAAATCAAAGAACCCTATAAAAGGTTTCTATATAGAACTTTTAGGGGTTCCATATAAGAAGGTTGGCAATATCCCTGTTTGGTTCTACAAGTGTGTACGTGCCAAATAGCCTACACACCAATGGATACATGCTTTTGGGAATGGCCAGGAAAATTGTGTTGATCCAAAAGGGAAAAGCTGCAAAATGGAAAGTTGAAAATAACGAGAAGGCCAGAAATGTAATTATGGGAAAGATTTGGTGAAGTGGTAAAAAAGGATGATGGAAGTGTGATGGTTCTTAGGCCCCATAATATGAACTCCTGCATTTCTTGCAGTTAAATTAGACACCAAATGTAGAAAACATTTTGACACTGGAACAGGAGAAATATGATTGATTTCTTTCAGAGAATGTGAATAGGCAGTTAAATACAGTCAGTAGAGGTCTTTTAATCATCAATAAACTGATAATATTTCAGTCAGTTAAATACAGTCAGTAGAGGTCTTTTAATCATCAATAAACTGATAATATTTCAGTCAGTTAAATACAGTCAGTAGACGTCTTTTAATCATCAATAAACTGATAATATTTCAGTCAGTTAAATACAGTCAGTAGACGTCTTTTAATCATCAATAAACTGATAATATTTCAGTCAGTTAAATACAGTCAGTAGACGTCTTTTAATCATCAATAAACTGATAATATTTCAGTCAGTTAAATACAGTCAGTAGACGTCTTTTAATCATCAATAAACTGATAATATTTCAGTCAGTTAAATACAGTCAGTAGACGTCTTTTAATCATCAATAAACTGATAATATTTCAGTCAGTTAAATACAGTCAGTAGACGTCTTTTAATCATCAATAAACTGATAATATTTCAGTCAGTTAAATACAGTCAGTAGACGTCTTTTAATCATCAATAAACTGATAATATTTCAGTCAGTTAAATACAGTCAGTAGACGTCTTTTAATCATCAATAAACTGATAATATTTCAGTCAGTTAAATACAGTCAGTAGACGTCTTTTAATCATCAATAAACTGATAATATTTCAGTCAGTTAAATACAGTCAGTAGACGTCTTTTAATCATCAATAAACTGATAATATTTCAGTCAGTTAAATACAGTCAGTAGACGTCTTTTAATCATCAATAAACTGATAATATTTCAGTCAGTTAAATACAGTCAGTAGACGTCTTTTAATCATCAATAAACTGATAATATTTCAGTCAGTTAAATACAGTCAGTAGACGTCTTTTAATCATCAATAAACTGATAATATTTCAGTCAGTTAAATACAGTCAGTAGACGTCTTTTAATCATCAATAAACTGATAATATTTCAGTCAGTTAAATACAGTCAGTAGACGTCTTTTAATCATCAATAAACTGATAATATTTCAGTCAGTTAAATACAGTCAGTAGAGGTCTTTTAATCATCAATAAACTGATAATATTTCAGTCAGTTAAAATATTAATCCAAGGCAAATCTCATCAGAAACATGTTAGGAAGTTTTGACAGGTTTCTATTTCCTTACAATCAAACTGATATATTTTGGAAATTTTGCTCAGAAAACATTTTTCAGGTCTATGTTTTTTATTTTTGTAATTTAATTTTCTCCCCAGTCCCTAAACGTATTTTCTCCGCTATAGAAGCAGATAGAAAACTCTAATGATGTCAACTTGATTGAAACATTCTGGTGAGCAATGGTTTATTTAGTCTTCAAGGGCAACATGACAGAAGAGAAGCTGCATGTACTATATCCAATTACAGACACGTTGACTGACAAATAGCCTACCAAAAAGTGTGAACAGAAACATGTGTAAATATCCTGCACCCGCTGTCATAAAATCATTCCGCAGTCTCTGACTGTAGCCCACAGCGTATGTTCTATTATATGGGTTTATGGTTGGGTGTGGGCTTCAGATTCTTCAGTCTCTGACTGTAGCCCACAGCGCATGTTCTATTATATGGGTTTATGGTTGGGTGTGGGCTTCAGATTCCTCAGTCTCTGACTGTAGCCCACAGCGCATGTTCTATTATATGGGTTTATGGTTGGGTGTGGGCTTCAGATTCCTCAGTCTCTGACTGTAGCCCACAGCGCATGTTCTATTATATGGGTTTATGGTTGGGTGTGGGCTTCAGATTCCTCAGTCTCTGACTGTAGCCCACAGCGCATGTTCTATTATATGGGTTTATGGTTGGGTCTGGGCTTCAGATTCCTCAGTCTCTGACTGTAGCCCACAGCGCATGTTCTATTATATGGGTTTATGGTTGGGTCTGGGCTTCAGATTCTTCAGTCTCTGACTGTAGCCCACAGCGCATGTTCTATTATATGGGTTTATGGTTGGGTCTGGGCTTCAGATTCTTCAGTCTCTGACTGTAGCCCACAGCGCATGTTCTATTATATGGGTTTATGGTTGGGTGTGGGCTTCAGATTCCTCAGTCTCTGACTGTAGCCCACAGCGCATGTTCTATTATATGGGTTTATGGTTGGGTCTGGGCTTCAGATTCCTCAGTCTCTGACTGTAGCCCACAGCGCATGTTCTATTATATGGGTTTATGGTTGGGTGTGGGCTTCAGATTTCTCAGTCTCTGGCTGTAGCCCACAGCGCATGTTCTATTATATGGGTTTATGGTTGGGTGTGGGCTTCAGATTCCTCAGTCTCTGACTGTAGCCCACAGCGCATGTTCTATTATATGGGTTTATGGTTGGGTGTGGGCTTCAGATTCCTCAGTCTCTGACTGTAGCCCACAGCGCATGTTCTATTATATGGGTTTATGGTTGGGTGTGGGCTTCAGATTCCTCAGTCTCTGACTGTAGCCCACAGCGCATGTTCTATTATATGGGTTTATGGTTGGGTGTGGGCTTCAGATTCCTCAGTCTCTGACTGTAGCCCACAGCGCATGTTCTATTATATGGGTTTATGGTTGGGTGTGGGCTTCAGATTCCTCAGTCTCTGACTGTAGCCCACAGCGCATGTTATATTATATGGGTTTATGGTTGGGTGTGGGCTTCAGATTCCTCAGTCTCTGGCTGTAGCCCACAGCGCATGTTCTATTATATGGGTTTATGGTTGGGTGTGGGCTTCAAATTCCTCAGTCTCTGACTGTAGCCCACAGCGCATGTTATATTATATGGGTTTATGGTTGGGTGTGGGCTTCAGATTCCTCAGTCTCTGACTGTAGCCCACAGCGCATGTTCTATTATATGGGTTTATGGTTGGGTGTGGGCTTCAGATTCTTCAGTCTCTGACTGTAGCCCACAGCGCATGTTCTATTATATGGGTTTATGGTTGGGTGTGGGCTTCAGATTCTTCAGTCTCTGACTGTAGCCCACAGCGCATGTTCTATTATATGGGTTTATGGTTGGGTGTGGGCTTCAGATTCCTCAGTCTCTGACTGTAGCCCACAGCGCATGTTCTATTATATGGGTTTATGGTTGGGTGAGAGGGGAGAGAGAAAGGATGAATGAGAGGGGAGAGAGAGGATGGGTACAGGCTGTGTGTGTCAGAGGTAGAATCAGTTACGGGAGAGAGAGAGAGAGAATTAGTGAGAGGGGAGAGAGAGAGGATGGGGACAGGCTGTGTGTGTCAGCGGTAGAATCAGTTACGGGAGAGAGAGAATGAGTGAGAGGGGAGAGAGAGAGGATGGGGACAGGCTGTGTGTGTCAGCGGTATAATCAGTTACGGGAGAGAGAGAGAATGAGTGAGAGGGGAGAGAGAGAGGATGGGGACAGGCTGTGTGTGACAGAGGTAGAATCAGTTACGAGAGAGAGAGAGAGAGAATGAGTGAGAGGGGAGAGAGAGGGGATGGGGTGATGGGGAAGAGGTGGGGGTCAGCCAGGGAAGAGGGGAGCAGAAGGGGGTGTAGTTGGGGTTATTTTGTTGCCTCTGGGATAAAAAAAAGGGTCTTGCAACAGCCAAGGCCACACTGGACCTGAGAGGGACACAATGTCCCCTCTGTCTCTCGTGGAGAAAGACTCCCCTACCACACACGCACTCGTACACACACATGCACACACACAGCATGCAGACACGCCCGAGCATGTACACGCGTTACCTTCCCTCTCACCAAAGGCCTGTAGACACGAAATAAGCTAAAGATTGGGGTGTAGATTACAGGTGACCAAAGTGTCCCTTATTGCTGGGTAATGTCGTGGCATGCAGAGCATTCGTTCTCCACCATACATGCCTTCACTTTTAACATGGTAATGGTCTCTCTCATTGTTTCTCTCTATCTCCCTCTCTCTCCTTCTCTCCTCTTTCTTTTTCCCTCCCTCCCACTGTCTTTCTCTCTCTTTCCATTCACTTCTCTCTCCCCCTCCTCTCTCATTCTCTCTCAACACTTTCTTTCCATCTCTCTCTGTCTATCAGAGCCGTTTGTTCGCTCCTTCCACGGCGTAATCTTCACAAGTATCCACACTCTGATCAGCTCGGCGATTATACAATTGGCCCAAAATGGAGGTCCATTTTCACCACCCCACTTCAGAGTGCTTGACTGTGCTGATTGAATATAATGTCAATGTGTCAATGAGCTTTCATACTCACACTGCCATCGAACATGTTCCAGGATCTTTATTTCCCTCTATTTACACAAATAATATTTTTGGAAAAATGAACATTTGCTATCTAACTGAGGGTCTCGTCATTGAAAACATCCGAAGTTCTTCAAAGGTAAATGATTTTATTTGAATGCTTTTCTTGTTTTTGTGAAAATGTTGCCTGCTGAATGCTAGGCTTAATGCTATGCTAGGCTATCAATACTCTTACACAAATGCTTGTGTAGCTTTGGTTGAAAAGCATATTTTTGAAAATCTGAGTTGACAGTGTTGTTAACAAAAGGCTAAGCTTGTGTTTCAATATATTTATTTCATTTCATTTGCGATTTTCATGAATAGGAAACGTTGCGTTATGGTAATAGGCTTGAGGCTATGATTACGCTCCTGGATACGGGT
Organism: Oncorhynchus kisutch; assembly: GCF_002021735.2. Taxonomy (NCBI): domain Eukaryota; kingdom Metazoa; phylum Chordata; class Actinopteri; order Salmoniformes; family Salmonidae; genus Oncorhynchus; species Oncorhynchus kisutch. Next base: position 1,272,760 of record NC_034197.2, on the reverse strand, counting down.
TTGGAGTCGCAAGAAGTTAAGCCATTTTGCCACAACTTTGGAAGTATGCTTGGGGTCATTGTCCATTTGGAAGACCCATTTGCGACCAAACTTTAATTTCCTGACTGATGTCTTGAGATGTTGCTTCAATATATCCACATAATTAAACTTCCACATGATGCCATCTATTCCCTCCTGCAGCAAAGCACCCCCACAACATGATGCTGCCACCCCCGTGATTCACGGTTGGGATGGTGTTCTTCGGCTTGCAAACCCCTCCCCTTTTCCTTCAAACATAACGATGGTCTTTATAGCCAAACAGTTATATTTTTGTTTCATCAGCCCAGAGGACATTTGTCCAAAACGTACAATCTTTGTCCCCATGTGCTGTTGCAAACCATAGTCTGGCTTTTTTATGTCGGTTGGAGCAGTGGCTTCTTCCTTGCTGAGCGGCCTTTTAGGTTATGTCGATATAGGACTCGTTTTACTGTGGATATAGATACTTTTGTACCTGTTTCCTCCAGCATCTTCACAAGGTCCTTTGCTGTTGTTCTGGAGTGATTTGCACTCTTCACACCAAAGTACGTTCATCCCTAGGAGACAGAACGCGTCTCCTTCCTGAGCGGTATGACGGCTGTGTGGTCCCATGGTGTTTATACTTGCATACTATTGTTTGTACAGATGAACGTGGTACCTTCAGGCATTTGGAAATTGCTCTCAAGGATGAACCAGACTTGGGGAGGTCTACCATTTTTTTCTGAGATGTTGGCTGATTTATTTAAATTTTCCCATGATGTCAAGCAAAGAGGCACTGAGTTTGAAGGTAGGCCTTGAAATACATCCACAGGTACATTTTGTGTTTTCTATATTTATTTGGTCAGGCCAAGGTGTGACATGGGTTTATTTTGTGTTGTGTTTATGTATGGGTTTTTTTCGTAGGTTTTGGGATTGTGGCTTAGTGGGGTGTTCTAGCAAAGTCTATGGTTGCCTGAGGCGGTTCTCAATCAGAGGCAGGTGATTCTCGTTGTCTCTGATTGGGAACCATATTTAGGCAGCCATATTCTTTGAGTGTTTCGTGGGTGATTGTTCCTGTCTCTGTGTTAGTTGTCACCAGATAGGGTGTATAGGTTTTCACGTTCCGTTTGTTGTTTTGGTATTGTTCGTTTTTCTTCGTCATTAAACATGTATGAAAATTACCACACTGCATTTTGGTCCGACTCTCCTTCGACGGAAGAAAACCGTAACAGTCGTGCACAAAGTAGATGTCCTAGCCAACTTGCCAAAACTATAGTTTGTTGATAAAAAAAATTGTGGAGTGTTTTAAAAATAATTTTTCATGACTCCAACCTAAGTTTATGTCAACTTCTGACTTCAACTGTACATCAGTTACCTCCAAATAGTCTAGCTGTGCTTGATTAAATAGAATAGTTCCAAAAGTGCAACGCCAAACATAAATCAATCGCGTGTGAAATACTTCTCAAGTGCTCTGAAGTATACTTGACATAATGTATTTTAGCTTTCACCATTTGTCATGCTCTTTCTCTCTAACCAAAGGTGGAAGAGCAGCGTGGATGAGGCATGGTAGATCCTCAATATTACACCAGGATTGTGGGTTCGTCATGCTCTCACTCTCTAACCAAATGTGGAAGAGCAGCGTGGATGAGGCATGTAGATCCTCAATATTACACCAGGATTGTTGGTTCGTCATGCTCTCACTCTCTAACCAAAGGTGGAAGAGCAGCGTGGATGAGGCATGGTAGATCCTCAATATTACACCAGGATTGTTGGTTCGTCATGCTCTCACTCTCTAACCAAAGGTGGAAGAGCAGCGTGGATGAGGCATGGTAGATCCTCAATATTACACCAGGATTGTGGGTTCGTCATGCTCTCACTCTCTAACCAAATGTGAAAGAGCAGCGTGGATGAGGCATGGTATATCCTCAATATTACACCAGGATTGTGGGTTCGTCATGCTACTAATACAAAAATGTATGCACACACAGGGGGCACTTTAGATAAAATCATCTGCTAAATAGGAAATAATAACAACAACAAAATCTAATAGCATTACTAGTATAAGGTGTTTAGTCTGGCATGGGTAACGGTAATGACTCTAAATATACACAACCCATCTCACTGCTCAGGAATGCTTGCTTTGGAAATGAGCATGAAGCCGTTAATGAGCAATATTGAACAATAACTATTTTGAGATGAAAATATTGTTTCATATCTGTTTAGTTCAAGAGTGACTGTTGTATTGAGCCATGAGTGTGTTTGTGTGGCAGGGATTGTGCATGGGGAGCCCTATAGGAGCGATCGGAATAGAAGTCAGGATATGAATATGTGCACTCAGGAGCACCTGCAAAGTCCATAGAGGAAAAGACATACACACATCACAAAGCACAGGACATGTTAGACTGAACACATTCCATTGCACATCCTCATTTCATTGTGCTACACACACAACAGGTAGAGGGAGGGAGGGAGGGAGGGAGGGAGGGAGGGAGGGAGGGAGGGAGGGAGGGAGGGAGGGAGGGAGGGAGGGAGGGAGGGAGGGAGGGAGGGAGGGAGGGAGGGAGGGAGAGAACGAGAACGAGAACGAGAACGAGAATGAGAGAGAACGAGAGAGAGAAACTCCTCTCACTAGCTCCCAAGTATGATCCCTATCAGAGAAGTGATGATGTAGGAGCTCCGAAGACAGAAACAGATTGAATTCTTTAGCTAGGAGGATGAGTGATATCCCTGGCCACCCACTCAGTCCACAGTCTCTAATCCTGACCAACCATTAGCCCCTTGCTGTTCCCTGCTTTTACCCCCCAGCACCATGTTGTAAATACCAGCCTCAGCCCCTGTCATCCAGTCTTGCCCCCAAGTCCCAGTCCCAGCCCCTGTCCCCCCTGTCCCCCTGTCCCCCAGCCCCTATCCCCCAGCCCCATGCCCGGTAGCCTACCGGTTACAGAAGTGGACTAGGAGCCGGAAGCATTTTTATATTTTAGTGCTGGGAGATTATTTAAGATATTCTTTGAAGATGTTTTTGGTAGATGGAGAGGGACTTTGCTGTCCTATCTTCAGGGGAGAAGCTGGTTCCACCATTGGGGTGTCAGGACAGAGAAGAGCTTTGACTGGGCTGATCGGGAGCTCTCCTTCAGAAGGGGTGGGAGGGCCAAGAGGACAGAGAAGAGCTTTGACTGGGCTGATCGGGAGCTGTCCTTCAGTAGGGGTGGGAGGGCCAAGAGGACAGAGGTGGCAGAACAGGGTACACGGGTTGGGTTGTAGGGTTTGAGCATAGCATGAATGTAGGGAGGGGCAGTTCCTCCGTAGGCAAGTTTCATGGTCTTGTAGTGGAAGTCAGTGGAGTGTGCCCAGGAGCACTGTGATATGGGAGAACTTGGGAAGGTTAAACACCAGGTGAGCTGCGGGGATGTTATGGCACAAGTGAGGAGCCCGGCCATCAGCAAGTTGCAGTAGTCCAGATGGGAGATGACAAATGCCTGGATGTTTGAGGAAGGGTCATACTCTACAGATGTTGTAGAGCATGAACCTGCAGGAGCGACTCACTGCTTTGATGTTTGAGGAGAACAAAATGAACCTGCATGCTCACTGGTTAAAATTCTGTGTCGAGCAGTTTTAAAACATAAAGGATGTGAAATAGCATCATGAGAGAGACAGAGACAGAGACAGAAGGAAAAAGGAATGAGTGGACGAGACAGAGACAGAATGAAAAAGGAATGAGTGGACGAGAGAGAGACAGAGACAGAAGGAAAAAGGAATGAGGGGACAAGAGAGAGACAGAGACAGAGACAGAAGGAATGAGTGGACGAGAGAGACAGAGACAGAAGGAATGAGGGGACGAGAGAGAGACAGAGACAGAAGGAAAAAGGAATGAGGGGACGAGGGAGAGACAGAGACAGAGACAGAAGGAAAAAGGAATGAGGGGACGAGTGAAGAGAGGGTTCCAGAATAGACGTTACAAGGATGTTCCCCGTGGTTTTTAAAGATGGTCACCCTTCCTATCCAACCATTTCTCCACCTCTCTCTCGCTGAGAAACTTTGATGATGGATGTTTTTTAACCAAGCGAGGCGCGGAGGGAATTGCTTTACAGATTAAACGGTCATCTTGAAGCCATGAGAGACGCGGTACGGGACCAGATCCCACCCCTGAAATGCATGTCGACCACCTTCACTACGTGTAAGATGAGATGGTCAGGAAGTCCCAGGAGCCACACACACACACAGAGAAGCACACAGGGTCCCACCCCTGAACTGCGTGTCGACCACACACACACACACACACACACACACACACACACACACACACACACACACAGTCTTGCGCAGCTAACCTTGTGGGGACATACAATTCAGTCCCATCCCAAATCCTATTAACCTTAACCCAAAAACCTAACCTTAAACCTAACCCTAGCTCATAACCTTAACCCTAAACCTAACCCTAGCTCATAACCTTAACCCTAAACCTAACCCTAGCTCATAACCTTAACCCTAAACCTAACCCTAGCTCATAACCTTAACCCTAAACCTAACCCTAGCTCATAACCTTAACCTTAAAACTAAACCTAGCTCCTAACCCTAATCCTAAACCTAACCCTCCTAACCCATAACTAATTCTGACCTTAACACTAAACCCCTTAGAAATATAATTTCACCTTGTGGGGACCAACAAAATGCGAGTCAGTCCCAGTTGGTCAAATTTTTTGTTCGATTACTATTCTAGTGGGGACTTCAAATCAAATCAAATTGATTTATATAGCCCTTCGTACATCAGCTGATATCTCAAAGTGCTGTATAGAAACCCAGCCTAAAACCCCAAACAGCAAGCAATGCAGGTGTAGAAGCACAGTGGCTAGGAAAAACTCCCTAGAAAGGCCAAAACCTAGGAAGAAACCTAGAGAGGAACCAGGCTATGTGGGGTGGCCAGTCCTCTTTTGGCTGGGCCATGTGGAGATTATAACAGAACTTGGCCAAGATGTTCAAATGTTCATAAATGACCAGCATGGTCCAATAATAATAAGGCAGAACAGTTGAAACTGGAGCAGCAGCACGGCCAGGTGGACTGGGGACAGCAAGGAGTCATCATGTCAGGTAGTCCTGAGGCATGGTCCTAGTGCTCAGGTCCTCCGAGAGAGAGAAAGAAAGAGAGAAAGAGAGAATTAGAGAGAGCACACTTAAATTCACACAGGACACCGAATAGGACAGGAGAAGTACTCCAGATATAATAAACTGACCCTAGCCCCTGACACAAACTACTGCAGCATGAATACTGGAGGCTGAGATAGGAGGGGTCAGGAGGCACTGTGGCCCCATCCGAGGACAGCCCCGGACAGGGCCAAACAGGAAGGATATAACCCCACCCACTTTGCCAAAGCACAGCCCCCACACCACTAGAGGGATATCTTCAACCACCAACTTACCATCCTGAGACAAGGCTGAGTATAGCCCACAAAGATCTCCGCCACGGCACAACCCAAGGGGGGGGGGGCGCCAACCCAGACAGGATGATCACATCAGTGACTCAACCCACTCAGGTGACGCACCCCTCCCAGGGACAGTATGAGAGAGCCACAGTAAGCCAGTGACTCAGCCCCTGTAATAGGGTTAGAGCAGTGGTTCTTAACCTGGGTTCGATCGAACCCCAGGGGTTCGGTGAGTCAGTCTCAGAGGTGCGCTCAGTCGTCGACTTGTGACTGTCGTGATGGTACGTCTTGTGATTTCTTTCTTAATATTTTAATCCCTTCATACTTACTGTGTCGAGCAAAAAAAGAAAGTGGTCGGAGGAATATGTACAATATGGATTCACATGTATAACGGAACGTGATGGGAGTCAGCGTCCTAACTGCATGATTTGCATTGCCAAGTTGAGCAATTCTAGTCTAGCACCGGCAAAACTAAGAGAACACTTCCTTAAGCTGCATGGAGATGGAAAATACAAGAACACAACGCTCGCTGAATTCAAGGTGAAGAGAGCCAGATTCGATGAAAAGGCTACTCTGCCTGTTCTCGGCTTTGTACCCATCAACAAACCGATCCTCACAGCATCTTACGAAGTTGCTTACCTGATCGCAAAGCAGGGGAAACCACACAAATCATTGGTGAAACACTCATAAAACCAGCTGTGTTGAAGATGGCGAATATCATGCTGGGAAAAGAGGCTGAAGTTAAGTTATCCCAAATTCCTCTTTCAAATGACACCATTAGCGATAGAATAGAGGACATGAGCAAAGACATCTTGGCTCAAGTAGTTGCAGATCTGATTTCAAGCACGACAAAATTCAGCCTTCAACTCGACGAGACCACAGACGTTTCCAATCTAAGCCAGTTTGCTGTATTCGTGCGCTATGTGAAAGACGACGTGATAAAGGAAGATTTATTATTTTGTAAGCCTCTTACAACAACAACTAAGGCGGCCGATGTGAAGAAACTTGTGGATGACTTCTTCAATGACAACAATCTTTCGTGGGATATGGTTTCTGCAGTTTGTTCGGACGGAGCTCCAGTCATGCTGGGAAGAAAGTCTGGTTTTGGTGCGCTAGTGAAAGCCGATGCACCACACATCATTGTTACGCATTGTATTCTGCACAGGCATGCGTTGGCAACAAAAACCTTGCCTCCAAAACTGGCAGAAGTATTAAAAATTGTAGTGGAATGCGTGAACTATGTGCGAACTAGTGCTCTGAGGCACCGCGTCTTCAGTGAGCTGTGTAAAGAAATGGGCTCCGAATTTGATGTACTTCTGTACCATTCTAACGTTCGGTGGTTATCCCGGGGACAGGTGCTGAATCGTGTTTTTGCCGTGCGTGTGGAATTAGCCCTGTTTTTGCAAGAGCACCAACATTGTCATACAGTTTGCTTCAAAAATTCTGAGTTCATTCTCATTTTAGCGTACATGGCTGATATCTTCGCAGCTCTCAATCATCTCAATCAAAAGATGCAGGGCGGTGGAGTCAACATCATCGAAGCGGAGGAAAACCTGAAGGCTTTTCAAAAAAAGCTACCGTTATGGAAACGACGAACAGAGAACGATAACTTCGCAAACTTTCCCCTGCTGGACAACTGTGTAAGTAAGATCGTAGATGTATCTGGAATCGGAGACATTTCTGTACCCACGGAACTGAAACAAGCAATTGCCACGCACTTAGATGAGCTTGCAAAGTCTCTCGACGGATACTTCCCTACAAGAGTGACATCCCCAAGAGGTAATATATATAGTGAAAACAATAGGGGTCCTAAAACGGAACCTTGAGGAACACCGAAATTTACAGTGTATTTGTCAGAGGACAAACCACGGATACTTCCCTACAAGAGAGTCCTTTTGGAGGATGCTGGACATAAAAACAAAGAAAAGGAACAGACGTTGTTGTGAAAATGACATGAGAGACATGACATCATGAGACATGAGAGTGGCACTTGCCAAGGTGAAGCCGTGCATTTCTGAACTGGTCTCTGAAAGGCAACAGCAGAAGTCACACTGATTTGCAGTAAATATTCATTATTATGTTTTTGTTTTTGTGTGAAAATCATGTTTTGATGATTTTGTTCTTTGAACACAGTGATGTTGATGGTTCATTTTGTGCACCAGTAAAATATATACCTATGTTTTGAATTTGAAAAAATCATATTTTATTTTTCCAGTTAAGAAGGGTTTAGTGAATGCGCATATGAAACTGGTGGGGTTCAGTACCTCCAACAAGGTTAAGAACCACTGGGTTAGAGGCAGAGAATCCCAGTGGGGAACCGACCAGGCAGAGACAGCAAGGGTGGTTCGTTGCTCCAGAGCCTTTCCATTCACCTTTCCACTCCTGGGCCAGACTACACTCAATCATATGACCCACTGAAGAGATGAGTCTTCAGTAAAGACTTAAAGGTTGAGACCGAGTTCGCGTCTCTGACATGGGTAGGCAGACCGTTCCATAAAAATGGAGCTCTATAGGAGAAAGCCCTGCCTCCAGCTGTTTGCTTAGAAATTCTAGGGACAATTAGGAGGCCTGCGTCTTGTGACCGTAGCGTACGTGTAGGTATGTACGGCAGAACCAAATCCGAGAGATAGGTAGGAGCAAGCCCATGTAATGCTTTGTAGGTTAGCAGTAAAACCTTGAAATCAGCCCATGCCTTAACAGGAAGCCAGTGTAGGGAGGCTAGCACTGGAGTAATATGATACCATTTTTGGTTTTAGTCAGGATTCTAGCAGCCGTATTTAGCACTAACTGAAGTTTATTTAGTGCTTTACCGGGGAGCCGTTAAGTAGAGCATTGCAGTAGTCTAACCTAGATGTGACAAAAGCATGGATACATTTTTCTGCATCATTTTTGGACAGAAAGTTTATGATTTTTGCAATGTTACGTAGATGGAAAAAAGCTGTCCTTGAAATGTTCTTGATATGTTCTTCAAAAGAGAGATCAGGGTCCAGAGTAACGCCGAGGTCCTTCACAGTTTTATTTGAGACGACTGTACAACCATTAAGATTAGTTGTCAGATTCAACAGAAGATCTCTTTGTTTCTTGGGACCTAGAACAAGCATCTCTGTTTTGTCCGAGTTTAAAAGTAGAAAGTTTGCAGCCATCCACTTCCTTATGTCTGAAACACATGCTTCTAGCGAGGGCAATTTTGGGGCTTCACCATGTTTCATTGAAATGTACAGCTGTGTGTCATCCGCATAGCAGTGAAAGTTAACATTATGTTTTCGAATGACATCCCCAAGAGGTAATATATATAGTGAAAACAATAGGGGTCCTAAAACGGAACCTTGAGGAACACCGAAATGTACAGTGTATTTGTCAGAGGACAAACCATTCACAGAGACAAACTGATATCTTTCCGACAGATAAGATCTAAACCAGGCCAGAACTTGTCCGTGTAGACCAATTTGGGTTTCCAATCTCTACAAAAGAATGTGGTGATCGATGGTATCAAAAGCAGCACTAAGGTCTAGGAGCACGAGGACAGATGCAGAGCCTCGGTCTGATGCCATTAAAAGGTAATTTACCACCTTCACAAGTGCAGTCTCAGTGCTATGATGGGGTCTAAACCCAGACTGAAGCATTCCGTATACATTGTTTGTCTTCAGGAAGGCAAAAAAATTTGAGAGGAATGGAAGATTCGATATAGGCCGATAGTTTTTTATATTTTCTGGGTCAAGGTTTGGCTTTTTCAAGAGAGGCTTTATTACTGCCACTTTTAGTGAGTTTGCTACACATCCAGTGGATAGAGAGCTGTTTATTATGTTCAACATAGGAGGGCCAAGCACAGGAAGCAGCTCTTTCAGTAGTTTAGTTGGAATAGGGTCCAGTATGCAGCTTGAAGGTTTAGAGGCCATGATTATTTTCATCATTGTGTCAAGAGATATAGTACTAAAACACTTGAGCGTCTCTCTTGATCCTAGGTCCTGGCAGAGTTGTGCAGACTCAGGACAACTGAACTTTGAAGGAATACGCAGATTTAAAGAGGAGTCCGTAATTAGCTTTCTAATAATCATGATCTTTTCCTCAAAGAAGTTCATGAATTTATCACGGCTAAAGTGAAAGCCATCCTCTTTTGGGGAATGCTGCTTTTTAGTTAGCTTTGCGACAGTATCAAAAAGGAATTTTGGATTGTTCTTATTTTCCTCAATTAAGTTAGAAAAATAGGATGATCGAGCAGCAGTAAGGGCTCTTCGGTACTGCACGGTACTGTCTTTCCAAGGTGGTGGAAGACTTCCAGTTTCGTTCCACTTTTCTGGAAGCTTGCTTCAGAGCTCGGGTATTTCCTGTGTACCAGGGAGCTAGTTTCTTATGAGAAATGTTTTTAGTTTTTAGGGGTGCAACTGAATCTAGGGTATTGCGCAAGGTTAAATTGAGTTCCTCAGTTTGGTGATTATCTGATTTTTGTCCTCTGGCGTCCTTGGGTAGACAGAGGGAATCTGGAAGGACATAAAGGAATTTTTGTGTTGTCTGTGTTGTCTGTGAATTTTGATGTTCCTTGATGTTCCTTGGTTGGGGTCTGAGCAGATTATTTGTTGCAATTGCAAACGTAATAAAATGGTGGTCCGATAGTCCAGGATTATGAGGAAAAACATGAAGATCCACAACATTTATTCCATGGGACAACACTAGGTCCAGAGTATGACTGTGACAGTGAGTGGCTCCAGAGACATGTTGGATGGCTCCGAAAGCCTTTTGGAGTGGGTCTGTGGACTTTTCCATGTGAATATTAAAGTCACCAAAGATTAGAATATTATCTGCTATGACTACAAGGTCCGATAGGAATTCAGGGAACTCAATGAGGAACACTCTATATGGCCCAGGAGGCCTGTAAACAGTAGCTATAAAATGTGATTGAGTAGGCTGCATAGATTTCATGACTAGAAGCTCAAAAGACGAAAACGTCGTTTTTTGGGGGGTAAATTGAAATTTGCTATCGTAAATGTTAGCAACACCTCCGCCTTTGCGGGATGCACGGGGGATATGGTCACTAGTGTAGCCAGAAGGTGAGGCCTCATTTAACACAGTAAATTCATCAGGCTTAAGCCATGTTTCAGTCAGGCCAATCACATCAAGATTATGATCAGTGATTAGTTCATTGACTATAATTGCCTTTGAAGTAAGGGATCTAACATTAAGTAGCCCTATTTTGAGATGTGAGGTATCATGATCTCTTTCAATAATGACAGGAATGGAGGAGGTCTTTATCCTAGTGAGATTGCTAAGGCGAACACCGCCATGTTTAGTTTTGCCCAACCTAGGTCGAGGCACAGACACGGTCTCAATGGTGATAGCTGAGCTGACTACACTGACTGTGCTAGTGGCGGACTCCACTATGCTGGCAGGCTGGCTAACAGCCTGCTGCCTGGCCTGCACCCTATTTCATTGTGGAGCTAGAGGAGTTAGAGCCCTGTCTATGTTGGTAGATAAGATGAGAGCACCCCTCCAGCTAGGATGGAGTCTGTCACTCCTCAGTAGGTCAGGCTTGGTCCTGTTTGTGGGTGAGTCCCAGAAAGAGGGCCAATAATCTACAAATTCTATCTTTTGGGAGGGGCAGAAAACAGTTTTCAACCAGCGATTGAGTTGTGAGACTCTGCTGTAGAGCTCATCACTCCCCCTAACTGGGAGGGGGCCAGAGACAATTACTCGATGCTGACACATCTTTCTAGCTGATTTACACGCAGAAGCTATGTTGCGCTTGGGGATCTCTGACTGTTTCATCCTAACATCGTTGGTGCCGACGTGGATAACAATAACTCTACACTCTCTACACTCGCCAGTTTTAGCTTTAGCCAGCACCATCTTCAGATTAGCCTTAACGTCGGTAGCCCTGCCCCCTGGTAAACAGTGTATGATCGCTGGATGATTCGTTTTAAGTCTAATACTGCGGATAATGGAGTCGCCAATGAATAGACTTTTAAATTTGTCAGAGCTAATGGTGGGAAGCTTCGGCATCTCAGAACCCATAACGGGAGGAGTAGAGACAAGAGAAGGCTCGGCCTCTGACTCCGACTCGCTGCTTAATGGGAAAAACCGGTTGAAAGTTTATGTCGGCTGAATGAGCGACACCGGTTGAGCGTTCCTACAGCATTTCCTTCCAGAAACCGTGAGAAAGTTGTCCGGCTGCGGGGACTGTGCCAGGGGATTTATACTACTATCTGTACTTACTGGTGGCACAGACGCTGTTTCATCCTTTCCTACACTGAAATTACCCTTGCCTAATGATTGCGTCTGAATCTGCGCTTGTAGCACAGCTATCCTCGCCGTAAGGCGATCGTTCTCCTGTATATTATGAGTACATTGACTGCAATTAGAAGGCATCATGTTACTACTTAGCTTCGGCTGTTGGAGGTCCTGACGAACCATGTCCAGATAAAGCGTCCGGAGTGAAAAAGTTGAGGGAAAAAACAAAAATATAAAAGGTAATTAAAAAGTAAAAACCTGTAAAGTTAGGTAGCAAAAATAGGTTGGCAACAAAACGCACAGCAAACTGTAAACAAGTCTGCAAGTTGAGGTCCACAGTTGCATTTGAGGGACTAGTGTGTCTGTGAAGCTGATGTCAGTGTGATGACTTCTGGTCTAGTTAAGTATAGTTAAACGCGTCCATGCATGTCTACACACACGTACTCTGCTTGGGCTGGCAGATGATCTCTAATTTCCCGCTCAATTCTGAATATCCCGTTCTGTGGGATCACAGCCTGTCCCGGTCCAACTCACTCTCTCTCTCTCTCTCACACACACACACACACACACACACACACACACACACACACACACACACACACACACACACACACACACACACACACACACAGTTATTTTTGCCCTCCCTCTGATTATGGGCTCACCCTGGGGAATAGAACCAAGGACGCTCCCTCTATAAGATGAGTTCATTTTATTCGAGTGACGTTTTAGTACACCACCTTCAAACAGCTGTAAAACGATACTGTTTATTATTGAAAATATATTTAATGGTGACTTATATGGTATAATGATTCCCTGCACTATTCAGTGCTTGTTTTCTCACATAAACTGAAATTGAGCAAACAGTGCAGAATTTAAGCAATAAGGAAATGACAGATTTCCATTAGATAAAACAGCCACAGTTTGACAGATGCTGCTCTGGCGGGAGAAATCAATACGCAAATATCACAGCCAATCACAATCCACTATACAGTGGCAGATATAGTATGGACATTTTCTGAAATTACAATGCAAAAATAATCCTGTGTGTACCAACTTTAAAGGGCTTTTCAACATAGCAAAATTCATATTTTCTAGAAATGCAGTGTATTTTTCTGTATTGCTTGATCATTGCGATATATTATCATGTAACTAATCCTCCACGTTTTATTTTTTTTCCGACGTGTCCTGGGTTCTGGCCTTGATCATCAATAGGTGAGTTTAATTTCATTCCAATGATATCAAGTCAACCTGTATAGTTAATGGGCCCTTTCCTTTCAGTGAGACTGTGCTGCCATCCACACCTACATGCAGGGGACCATACATCATTTCATGGAAACATTGTACACAATGTAGACCCCAGAAAATCGCTGTTCAAATGTAGCCCCTCCCATCGCTGCACAGTAAATAAACCCCCAGCAATGATCTTACAGACATGTACCTATCCAGTGTGTGTGTGTGTGTGTGTGTGTGTGTGTGTGTGTGTGTGTGTGTGTGTGTGCAAGTGCGAGTGCGTGTGCATGTGCATGTTCAGTACCAGTCTAAAGTTTGGACACACCTACTCATTCAAGGGTTTTCTTTATTTTTACTATCTTCTACATTGTAGAATAATAGTGAAGACATCACAACTATGAAATAACACATATGGAATCATGTAGTAACCAAAAAAGTGTTAAACAATTCAAAATATGGTTTATATTTGAGATTCTTCAAAGTAGACACCCTTTGCCCTGATGAACGCACACTCTTATTATTCTCTCAACCAGCTTCATGAGGTAGTCACCTGGAATGGATTTCGATTAACAGGTGTGTCTTGTTAGAAGTTAAATTGTGGAAATTCTTTCCTTCTTAATGTGTTTGAGACAATCAGTTGTGTTGTGACAAGGTAGGGGTGGTATACAGAAGATAGCCCTATTTGGTAAAAGACCAAGTCCATATTATGGCAAGAATAAGCAAAGAGAAATGACAGTCCATCATTACTTTAAGACATGAAGGTCAGTCAAAAGGGAACATTTCAAGAACTTTGAAAGTAGACCGGTGGAAATCCGTCCTTTGATTTGGTTTGAGATTTTTGGTTCCAACTGCCGTGTGTTTGTGAGACACAAAGTAGGTGAATGGATGATCTCCACATTTGTGGTTCCAACCGTGAAGCATGGAGGAGGAGGTGTGATGGTGTGGGGGTGCTTTGCTGGTGACACTGTCAGTGATTTATTTAGAATTCAAGGCACACTTTACCAGCATGGCTACCACAGCATTCTGCAGTGATATGACATCCCTTCTGGTTTGCGTTTAGTGGGACTATCATTTGTTTTTCAACAGGACAATGACCCTACACACCTCCAGGCTGTGTAAGGGCTATTTGACCAAGAAGGAGTGTGATGGAGTGCTGCATCAGATGACCTGGCCTCCACAATCACCTGACCTCAAACCAATTGAGATGGTTAGGCATGAGTTGAACCGCAGAGTAAAGGAAAAGCATCCAACAAGTGCTCAGCATATGTGGGAACTCCTTCCGGACTGTTGGAAAAGCATTCCTCGTGAAGCTGGTTGAGAGAATGCCATGAGTGCGCAAAGCTGTCATCAAGGCAAAGGGTGGCTACTTTGAAGTATAAAAAGTCTGAAATATATTTGGAATGGTTTAACACTTTTTTGGTTGCTACATGATTCCATGTGTTATTTCATAGTTTAGATGTCACCACTAATATTTCATAATATAGACAATAGTAAAACCCTTGAATGAGTAGGTGTGTCCAAACATCTGACTGCTACTGTATGTGTGTGTGCTTCCGCGTGTGTTCATGTGCGTGTGTTTCTCAGATATCGGATTCACGCTCTTTTTTTCTGAATTTGTGCCTTCCAAGGGTCATGGTGTGAGTTGGTTATGTTATAGTATATTGATTGGACAATCATACAATTAGAGCGTTTCTCTAAATGACAGAATTATGCCGGACCATTGAAGAGGACTTTGGAGATTCGTACACTGCTCCAAACTGTGTTTGCTCTCCCAGATCAATTGGGAAATACAACTCTTTATAATACCGTAAAACTTCGTAGTCCAGGGGTTTGTTTAAATCACTGAACACAACAGAACCTTTTTATTTCATTTATTGAAAGAGGTGTCTATTTCCTTGAGGCACACAGTTTTTGCAAATTTGCATAGTTAATTGTTTAATTCCTGCATTCACTTCCAGCATTTTAATACATTTCTTAAGGAGCTCAATTTTTCATGTATTTTTCCTTTTGAATGTGCATTCTTGCAGTTCCTACTTTCATCACTAGAGGGCGTTTTTTTAGAGACGGTTTCTTGGGGTCTGTACTCCTAAAATGTTGGACTGTTTTTGTTTTAGCCGGTCAATAACTAGCAGTTGTCAGCTGTTAGCAGCCAATGGCTAGCAGTTTCTTACTGCCGATAAAAACACATGATAGACATCATTTTTTCAAGTAATTAATTCATGATTTAATCTAACAAATAAAACATTAAACCTTGTGAACAATTCATGGTTATTCATTGTAACCTTGTAAACAATTGATTTAGACCCCTTTATTTATTGAATCAGGCTGTTGTTGTTTGCTGAAATGTGTTCCTTTGTGGCCCAGCTATTAAAAGGGACAGGAGGCTATTTGAGACTTGGCATTACATTTTTACGGTAGAAGTATTATTAGTCATTGGTAACTGTGAAAGACATTGCTGTTGTATCCCCGGCTGTGTCTGAATTGGTAGAAGTATGATTAGTTGTTGGTAACTGTGAAAGCCATTGCTGTTGTATCCCTGGCTGTGTCTGAACTGGTACATGCATGATTAGTCGTTGGTAACTGTGAAAGCCATTGCTGTTGTATCCCCGGCTGTGTCTGAATTGGTAAATGTATTATTAGTCATTGGTAACTGTTAAAGCCGTTGCTGTTGTATCTCTGGCTGTGTCTTAATTGGTACATGCATGATTAGTCATTGGTAACTGTGAAAGCCATTGCTGTTGTATACCAGAAAGTGTCTGAATTGGTAGATATATGATTAATCATTGGTAACTGTTAAAGCCGTTGCTGTTGTATCCCTGGCTGTGTCTGAATTGGTAGATGTATTATTAGTTGTTGGTAACTGTGAAAGCTCTTGCTGTTTTATCCCTGGCTGTGTCTGAATTGGTAGAAGTATGATTAGTTGTTGGTAACTGTGAAAGCCGTTACTGTTGTATCCCTGGCTGTGTCTGAACTGGTACATGCATGATTAGTCATTGGTAACTGTGAAAGCCATTGCTGTTGTATCCCTGGCTGTGTCTGAATTGGTAGATGTATTATTAGTCATTGGTAACTGTGAAAGCAGTTGCTGTTGTATCTCTGGCTGTGTCTTAATTGGTAGAGGTATTATTAGTCGTTGGTAACTGTGAAAGCCGTTACTGTTGTATCCCTGGCTGTGTCTGAACTGGTACATGCATGATTAGTCGTTGGTAACCGTGAAAGCCATTGCCGTTGTATCCATAGCTGTGTCTGAATTGGTGAATGTGTTATTAGTCGTTGGTAACTATGAAATCCGTTACTGTTGTATCCCTGGCTGTGTCTGAATTGGTAGAGGTATTATTAGTCGCTGTTAACTGTGAAAGCCGATGCTGCTGTATCCCAGGCAGTGTCTGAATTGGTAGATGTATGATTAGTCGTTGGTAACTGTGAAAGCCGTAGCTGTTGTATCCCTGGCTGTGTCTGAATTGGTAGATGCATGATTAGTCATTGATAACTGTGAAATACCTTACTGTTGTATCCCTGGCTGTGTTTGAATTGGTAGATGTATTATTAGTCGCTGTTAACTGTGAAAGCCGTTGCTGTTGTATCCCAGGCAGTGTCTGAATTGGTACATGCATGATTAGTCGTTGGTAACTGTGATATACATTTCTGTTGTTTCCCTGGCTGTGTCTGAATTGGTAGATGTATTATTAGTCTTTGGTAACTGTGAAAGCTCTTGCTGTTTTATCCCTGGCTGTTTCTGAACTGATAGATGTATTATTAGTCGTTGTTTTCTGTGAAAGCCGTTACTGTTGTATACCTGGCTGTGTCTGAACTGGTACATGCATGATTAGTCATTGGTAACTGTGAAAGCCATTGCTGTTGTATACCAGAAAGTGTCTGAATTGGTAGATATATGATTAATCATTGGTAACTGTTAAAGCCGTTGCTGCTGTATCCCAGGCAGTGTCTGAATTGGTACATGCATGATTAGTCGTTGGTAACTGTGATATACATTTCTGTTGTTTCCCTGGCTGTGTCTGAATTGGTAGATGTATTATTAGTCTTTGGTAACTGTGAAAGCTCTTGCTGTTTTATCCCTGGCTGTGTCTGAATTGATAGATGTATTATTAGTTGTTTGTAACTGTGAAAGCCGTTGCTGTTGTATCCCTGGCTGTGTCTGAATTGGTAGATGTATTATTAGTTGTTTGTAACTGTGAAAGCAATACTGTTGTTTCCCTGGCTGTGTCTGAATTGGTAGATGTATTATTGGTCGTTGGTAACTGTGAAAGCCGTTACTGTTGTATCCCTGGCTGTGTCTGAACTGGTACATGCATGATTAGTCATTGGTAACTGTGAAAGCCATTGCTGTTGTATCCCTGGCTGTGTCTGAATTGGTAGATGTATTATTAGTCATTGGTAACTGTGAAAGCCGTTACTGTTGTATCCCTGGCTGTGTCTGAATTGGTAGAGGTATTATTAGTCATTGGTAACTGTGAAAGCAGTTGCTGTTGTATCTCTGGCTGTGTCTGAACTGGTAGATGTGTTATTAGTCGTTGGTAACTATGAAAGCCGTTACTGTTGTATCCCTGGCTGTGTCTGAATTGGTAGAGGTATTATTAGTCGCTGTTAACTGTTAAAGCCGTTGCTGTTGTATCCCTGGCAGTGTCTGAATTGGTAGATATATGATTAGTCGTTGGTAACTGTGGAAGCCGTTGCTGTTGTATCCCTGGCTGTGTCTGAATTGGTAGATGTATTATTAGTCGTTGGTTTCTGTGAAAGCCGTTGCTGTTGTATCCCTGGCTGTGTCTGAATTGGTAGATGTATTATTAGTCGTTGGTTTCTGTGAAAGCCGTTGCTGTTGTATCCCAGAAAGTGTCTGAATTGGTAGATGTATGATTAGTCGTTGGTAACTGTGAAAGCCCTTTCTGTTGTATTCCTGGCTGTGTCTTAATTGTTAGATTGGTATTATTAGTCGTTGGTAACTATTATTCGTCGTTGGTAACTGCAGCTGTACATAGTCTATCGGTAAATAGCCCACCCATTTTTACCTACCTCATCCCCATACTGTTTTTATTTATTTACTTTTCTGCTCTTTTGCACACCAATATCTCTACCTGTACATGACCATCTGATCATTTATCACTCCAGTGTTAATCTGCTAAATTGTAATTATTCGCCTACCTCCTCATGCCTTTTGCACACAATGTATATAGACTCACTTTTTTCTGCTGTGTTATTGACTTGTTAATTGTTTACTCCATGTGTAACTCTGTGTTGTCTGTTCACACTGCTATGCTTTATCTTGGCCAGGTCGCAGTTGCAAATGAGAACTTGTTCTCAAATAGCCTACCTGGTTAAATAAAGGTGAAATAAAAAATCTATTTAAAAAAAGCCGTTGCTGTTGTGTCCCTGGCTGTGTCTGAACTGATAGATGTATTATTAGTCGTTGTTTTCTGTGAAAGCCGTTGCTGTTGTATCCCTGGCTGTGTCTGAACTGGTAGATGTATTATTAGTTGTTTTTAACTGTGAAAGCCGTTGCTGTTGTATCCCTGGCTGTGTCTGAATTTGTAGATTAATTATTAGTCGTTGGAAACTGTGAAAGACATTTCTGTTGTGTCCATGGCTGTGTCTGAATTGGTAGATGCATGATTAGTCGTGGTAACTGTGAAAGCCGTTGCTGTTGTATCCCTGGCTGTGTCTGAATTTGTAGATGTATTATTAGTCGTTGGTAACTGTGAAAGACATTTCTGTTGTGTCCATGGCTGTGTCTGAATTGGTAGATGCATGATTAGTTGTGGTAACTGTGAAAGCCGTTGCTGTTGTATCCCTGGCTGTGTCTGAATTTGTAGATTAATTATTAGTCGTTGGAAACTGTGAAAGACATTTCTGTTGTGTCCATGGCTGTGTCTGAATTGGTAGATGCATGATTAGTCGTGGTAACTGTGAAAGCCGTTGCTGTTGTATCCCTGGCTGTGTCTGAATTGGTAGAGGTATTATTAGTCGCTGTTAACTGTTAAAGCCGATGCTGCTGTATCCCAGGCAGTGTCTGAATTGGTAGATATATGATTAGTCGTTGGTAACTGTGAAAGCCGTTGCTGTTGTATCCCTGGCTGTGTCTGAACTGATAGATGTATTATTAGTCGTTGGTAACTCTGAAAGCAGTTGCTGTTGTATCCCAGGCAGTGTCTGAATTGGTAGATATATGATTAGTCGTTGGTAACTGTGAAAGCCGTTGCTGTTGTATCCCTGGCTGTGTCTGAATTGGTAGATGTATTATTAGTCGTTGGTTTCTGTGAAAGCCGTTGCTGTTGTATCCCAGAAAGTGTCTGAATTGGTAGATGTATGATTAGTCGTTGGTAACTGTGAAAGCCCTTTCTGTTGTATTCCTGGCTGTGTCTGAATTGTTAGATTGGTATTATTAGTCGTCGGTAACTATTATTCGTCGTTGGTAACTGCAGCTGTACATAGTCTATCGGTAAATAGCCCACCCATTTTTACCTACCTCATCCCCATACTGTTTTTATTTATTTACTTTTCTGCTCTTTTGCACACCAATATCTCTACCTGTACATGACCATCTGATCATTTATCACTCCAGTGTTAATCTGCTAAATTGTAATTATTCGCCTACCTCCTCATGCCTTTTGCACACAATGTATATAGACTCACTTTTTTCTGCTGTGTTATTGACTTGTTAATTGTTTACTCCATGTGTAACTCTGTGTTGTCTGTTCACACTGCTATGCTTTATCTTGGCCAGGTCGCAGTTGCAAATGAGACCTTGTTCTCAAATAGCCTACCTGGTTAAATAAAGGTGAAATAAAAAATCTATTTAAAAAAAGCCGTTACTGTTGTATCCCTGGCTGTGTCTGAATTGGCAGATGTATGATTAGTCGTTGGTCACTGTGGAAGCCGTTGCTGTTGTATCCCTGGCTGTGTCTGAATTGGCAGATGTATGATTAGTCGTTGGTCACTGTGGAAGCCGTTGCTGTTGTATCCCAGGCTGTGTCTGAATTGGTAGATGCATGATTAGTCGTTGGTCACTGTGGAAGCCGTTGCTGTTGTATCCCTGGCTGTGTCTGAATTGGTAGATGTATTATTAGTTGTTGGTATCTGTGAAAGCCGTTGCTGTTGTTTCCCTAGCTGTGTCTGAACTGATAGATGTATTATTAGTCGTTGTTTTCTGTGTAATCCTTGCTGTTGTATTCCTGGCTGTGTCTGAATTGGTAGATGTATTATTAGTTGTTGGTATCTGTGAAAGCCGTTGCTGTTGTTTCCCTAGCTGTGTCTGAACTGATAGATGTATTATTAGTCGTTGTTTTCTGTGAAAGCCGTTGCTGTTGTATCCCTGGCTGTGTCTGAATTGATAGATGTATTATTAGTTGTTTGTAACTGTGAAAGACATTTCTGTTGTGTCCATGGCTGTGTCTGAATTGGTAGATGCATGATTAGTTGTGGTAACTGTGAAAGCCGTTGCTGTTGTATCCCTGGCTGTGTCTGAATTGATAGATGTATTATTAGTTGTTTGTAACTGTGAAAGCCGTTGCTGTTGTATCCCTGGCTGTGTCTGAATTTGTAGATTAATTATTAGTCGTTGGAAACTGTGAAAGACATTTCTGTTGTGTCCATGGCTGTGTCTGAATTGGTAGATGCATGATTAGTCGTGGTAACTGTGAAAGCCGTTGCTGTTGTATCCCTGGCTGTGTCTGAATTTGTAGATGAATTATTAGTAGTTGGAAACTGTGAAAGACATTTCTGTTGTGTCCATGGCTGTGTCAGAATTGGTAGATGCATGATTAGTCGTGGTAACTGTGAAAGCCGTTGCTGTTGTATCCCTGGCTGTGTCTGAATTTGTAGATTAATTATTAGTCGTTGGAAACTGTGAAAGACATTTCTGTTGTATCCCTGGCTGTGTCTGAATTGGTAGATATATGATTAGTCGTTGGTAACTGTGAAAGCCGTTGCTGTTGTATCCCTGGCTGTGTCTGAATTTGTAGATGTATTATTAGTCGTTGGTAACTGTGAAAGCCGTTGCTGTTGTATCCCAGGCTGTGTCTGAATTGGTAGATGCATGATTAATCGTTGGTAACTGTGAAAGACCTTACTGTTGTATCCCTGGCTGTGTCTGAATTGGTAGATGTATTATTAGTCGTTGGTAACTGTGAAAGCTCTTGCTGTTTTATCCCTGACTGTGTCTGAATTGGTAGATGTATTATTAGTTGTTGGTAACTGTGAAAGCTGTTGCTGTTGTATCCCTGGCTGTGTCTGAATTGGTAGATGTATTATTGGTCGTTGGTAACTGTGAAAGCCGTTACTGTTGTATCCCTGGCTGTGTCTGAACTGGTACATGCATGGTTAGTCATTGGCAACTGTGAAAGCCATTGCTGTTGTATCCCTGGCTGTGTCTGAATTGGTAGATGTATTATTAGTCATTGGTAACTGTGAAAGCAGTTGCTGTTGTATCTCTGGCTGTGTCTTAATTGGTACATGCATGATTAGTCGTTGGTAACCGTGAAAGCCATTGCCGTTGTATCCATAGCTGTGTCTGAATTGGTAGATGTGTTATTAGTCGTTTGTAACTGTGAAAGCCGTTGCTGTTGTATCCCTGGCTGTGTCTGAATTGGTAGATGTATTATTAGTCGTTGGTAACTGTGAAATACATTTCTGTTGTGTCCATGGCTGTGTCTGAATTGGTAGATGCATGATTAGTCGTGGTAACTGTGAAAGCCGTTGCTGTTGTATCCCTGGCTGTTTCTGAATTGGTAGATGCATGATTAGTTGTTGGTAACTGTGGAAGCCGTTGCTGTTGTATCCCTAGCTGTGTCTGAACTGATAGATGTATTATTAGTCGTTGTTTTCTGTGAAAGCCGTTGCTGTTGTATCCCAGGCTGTGTCTGAATTGGTAGATGCATGATTAGTCGTTGGTAACTGTGAAAGACCTTACTGTTGTATCCCTGGCTGTGTCTGAATTGGTAGATGTATTATTAGTTGTTGGTAACTGTGAAAGCAGTTGCTGTTTTATCCCTGGCTGTGTCTGAATTGGTAGATGTATTATTGGTCGTTGGTAACTGTGAAAGCCGTTACTGTTGTATCCCTGGCTGTGTCTGAACTGGTACATGCATGGTTAGTCATTGGTAACTGTGAAAGCCATTGCTGTTTTATCCCTGGCTGTGTCTGAATTGGTAGATGTATTATTAGTTGTTGGTAACTGTGAAAGCAGTTGCTGTTTTATCCCTGGCTGTGTCTGAATTGGTAGATGTATTATTGGTC
The DNA here is from genome assembly GCF_002021735.2 of Oncorhynchus kisutch. Lineage (NCBI taxonomy): Eukaryota > Metazoa > Chordata > Actinopteri > Salmoniformes > Salmonidae > Oncorhynchus > Oncorhynchus kisutch. The sequence continues at coordinate 1,250,645 of NC_034197.2, read as the reverse complement.
GTTGGTAACTGTGAAAGCCGTTACTGTTGTATCCCTGGCTGTGTCTGAACTGGTACATGCATGGTTAGTCATTGGTAACTGTGAAAGCCATTGCTGTTGTATCCCTGGCTGTGTCTGAATTGGTAGATGTATTATTAGTCATTGGTAACTGTGAAAGCAGTTGCTGTTGTATCTCTGGCTGTGTCTGAATTGGTACATGCATGATTAGTCGTTGGTAACCGTGAAAGCCATTGCCGTTGTATCCATAGCTGTGTCTGAATTGGTAGATGTGTTATTAGTCATTGGTAACTGTGAAAGCTGTTGCTGTTGTATCCCTGGCTGTGTCTGAATTGGTACATGCATGATTAGTCATTGGTAACTGTGAAAGCCATTGCTGTTGTATCTCTGGCTGTGTCTGAATTGGTAGAGGTATCATTAGTCGCTGTTAACTGTGAAAGCCGATGCTGCTGTATCCCAGGCAGTGTCTGAATTGGTAGATATATGATTAGTCGTTGGTAACTGTGAAAGCCGTTGCTGTTGTATCCCTGGCTGTGTCTGAATTGGTAGATGTATTATTAGTCATTGCTAACTGTGAAAAGCAATACTGTTGTATCCCTGGCTGTGTCTGAATTGGTAGATGCATGATTAGTCGTTGGTAACTGTGGAAGCCGTTGCTGTTGTATCCCTGGCTGTGTCTGAATTGGTAGATGTATGATTAGTCATTGCTAACTGTGAAAAGCAATACTGTTGTATCCCTGGCTGTGTCTGAATTGGTAGATGCATGATTAGTCGTTGGTAACTGTGGAAGCCGTTGCTGTTGTATCCCTGGCTGTGTCTGAATTGATAGATGTATTATTAGTTGTTTGTAACTGTGAAAGCCGTTGCTGTTGTATCCCTGGCTGTGTCTGAATTTGTAGATTAATTATTAGTCGTTGGAAACTGTGAAAGACATTTCTGTTGTGTCCATGGCTGTGTCTGAATTGGTAGATGCATGATTAGTCGTGGTAACTGTGAAAGCCGTTGCTGTTGTATCCCTGGCTGTGTCTGAATTTGTAGATGAATTATTAGTAGTTGGAAACTGTGAAAGACATTTCTGTTGTGTCCATGGCTGTGTCTGAATTTGTAGATGTATTATTAGTCGTTGGTAACTGTGAAAGCCGTTGCTGTTGTATCCCAGGCTGTGTCTGAATTGGTAGATGCATGATTAATCGTTGGTAACTGTGAAAGACCTTACTGTTGTATCCCTGGCTGTGTCTGAATTGGTAGATGTATTATTAGTCGTTGGTAACTGTGAAAGCTCTTGCTGTTTTATCCCTGACTGTGTCTGAATTGGTAGATGTATTATTAGTTGTTGGTAACTGTGAAAGCTGTTGCTGTTGTATCCCTGGCTGTGTCTGAATTGGTAGATGTATTATTGGTCGTTGGTAACTGTGAAAGCCGTTACTGTTGTATCCCTGGCTGTGTCTGAACTGGTACATGCATGGTTAGTCATTGGTAACTGTGAAAGCCATTGCTGTTGTATCCCTGGCTGTGTCTGAATTGGTAGATGTATTATTAGTCATTGGTAACTGTGAAAGCTGTTGCTGTTGTATCTCTGGCTGTGTCTTAATTGGTACATGCATGATTAGTCGTTGGTAACCGTGAAAGCCATTGCCGTTGTATCCATAGCTGTGTCTGAATTGGTAGATGTGTTATTAGTCGTTGGTAACTGTGAAAGCCGTTACTGTTGTATCCCTGGCTGTGTCTGAATTGGTAGATGTATTATTAGTTGTTTGTAACTGTGAAAGCCGTTGCTGTTGTATCCCTGGCTGTGTCTGAATTGGTAGATGCATGATTAGTCGTGGTAACTGTGAAAGCCGTTGCTGTTGTATCCCTGGCTGTTTCTGAATTGGTAGATGCATGATTAGTCGTTGGTAACTGTGGAAGCCGTTGCTGTTGTATCCCTAGCTGTGTCTGAACTGATAGATGTATTATTAGTCGTTGTTTTCTGTGAAAGCCGTTGCTGTTGTATCCCAGGCTGTGTCTGAATTGGTAGATGCATGATTAGTCGTTGGTAACTGTGAAAGCTCTTGCTGTTTTATCCCTGGCTGTGTCTGAATTGGTAGATGTATTATTAGTTGTTTGTAACTGTGAAATACATTTCTGTTGTATCCCTGGCTGTGTCTATATTGGTAGATGTATTATTAGTCGTTGGTAACTGTGAAAGCTCTTGCTGTTTTATCCCTGGCTGTGTCTGAATTGGTAGATGTATTATTGGTCGTTGGTAACTGTGAAAGCCGTTACTGTTGTATCCCTGGCTGTGTCTGAACTGGTACATGCATGGTTAGTCATTGGTAACTGTGAAAGCCATTGCTGTTGTATCCCTGGCTGTGTCTGAATTGGTAGATGTATTATTAGTCATTGGTAACTGTGAAAGCAGTTGCTGTTGTATCTCTGGCTGTGTCTGAATTGGTACATGCATGGTTAGTCGTTGGTAACCGTGAAAGCCATTGCCGTTGTATCCATAGCTGTGTCTGAATTGGTAGATGTGTTATTAGTCATTGGTAACTGTGAAAGCCATTGCTGTTGTATCTCTGGCTGTGTCTGAATTGGTAGAGGTATCATTAGTCGCTGTTAACTGTGAAAGCCGATGCTGCTGTATCCCAGGCAGTGTCTGAATTGGTAGATATATGATTAGTCGTTGGTAACTGTGAAAGCCGTTGCTGTTGTATCCCTGGCTGTGTCTGAATTGGTAGATGTATTATTAGTCATTGCTAACTGTGAAAAGCAATACTGTTGTATCCCTGGCTGTGTCTGAATTGGTAGATGCATGATTAGTCGTTGGTAACTGTGGAAGCCGTTGCTGTTGTATCCCTGGCTGTGTCTGAATTTGTAGATGTATTATTAGTCGTTGGTAACTGTGAAAGCCGTTGCTGTTGTATCCCAGGCTGTGTCTGAATTGGTAGATGCATGATTAATCGTTGGTAACTGTGAAAGACCTTACTGTTGTATCCCTGGCTGTGTCTGAATTGGTAGATGTATTATTAGTCGTTGGTAACTGTGAAAGCTCTTGCTGTTTTATCCCTGACTGTGTCTGAATTGGTAGATGTATTATTAGTCGCTGTTAACTGTGAAAGCCGATGCTGCTGTATCCCAGGCAGTGTCTGAATTGGTAGATATATGATTAGTCGTTGGTAACTGTGAAAGCCGTTGCTGTTGTATCCCTGGCTGTGTCTGAATTGGTAGATGTATTATTAGTCATTGCTAACTGTGAAAAGCAATACTGTTGTATCCCTGGCTGTGTCTGAATTGGTAGATGCATGATTAGTCGTTGGTAACTGTGGAAGCCGTTGCTGTTGTATCCCTGGCTGTGTCTGAATTTGTAGATGTATTATTAGTCGTTGGTAACTGTGAAAGCCGTTGCTGTTGTATCCCAGGCTGTGTCTGAATTGGTAGATGCATGATTAATCGTTGGTAACTGTGAAAGACCTTACTGTTGTATCCCTGGCTGTGTCTGAATTGGTAGATGTATTATTAGTCGTTGGTAACTGTGAAAGCTCTTGCTGTTTTATCCCTGACTGTGTCTGAATTGGTAGATGTATTATTAGTTGTTGGTAACTGTGAAAGCTGTTGATGTTGTATCCCTGGCTGTGTCTGAATTGGTAGATGTATTATTGGTCGTTGGTAACTGTGAAAGCCATTACTGTTGTATCCCTGGCTGTGTCTGAACTGGTACATGCATGGTTAGTCATTGGTAACTGTGAAAGCCATTGCTGTTGTATCCCTGGCTGTGTCTGAATTGGTAGATGTATTATTAGTCATTGGTAACTGTGAAAGCAGTTGCTGTTGTATCTCTGGCTGTGTCTGAATTGGTACATGCATGATTAGTCGTTGGTAACCGTGAAAGCCATTGCCGTTGTATCCATAGCTGTGTCTGAATTGGTAGATGTGTTATTAGTCGTTGGTAACTGTGAAAGCCGTTACTGTTGTATCCCTGGCTGTGTCTGAATTGGTAGATGTATTATTAGTTGTTTGTAACTGTGAAAGCCGTTGCTGTTGTATCCCTGGCTGTGTCTGAATTGGTAGATGCATGATTAGTCGTGGTAACTGTGAAAGCCGTTGCTGTTGTATCCCTGGCTGTTTCTGAATTGGTAGATGCATGATTAGTCGTTGGTAACTGTGGAAGCCGTTGCTGTTGTATCCCTAGCTGTGTCTGAACTGATAGATGTATTATTAGTCGTTGTTTTCTGTGAAAGCCGTTGCTGTTGTATCCCAGGCTGTGTCTGAATTGGTAGATGCATGATTAGTCGTTGGTAACTGTGAAAGACCTTACTGTTGTATCCCTGGCTGTGTCTGAATTGGTAGATGTATTATTAGTTGTTGGTAACTGTGATATACATTTCTGTTGTTTCCCTGGCTGTGTCTATATTGGTAGATGTATTATTAGTCGTTGGTAACTGTGAAAGCTCTTGCTGTTTTATCCCTGGCTGTGTCTGAATTGGTAGATGTATTATTGGTCGTTGGTAACTGTGAAAGCCGTTACTGTTGTATCCCTGGCTGTGTCTGAACTGGTACATGCATGGTTAGTCATTGGTAACTGTGAAAGCCATTGCTGTTGTATCCCTGGCTGTGTTTCTGAATTGGTATTTGTATTATTAGTCATTGGTAACTGTGAAAGCAGTTGCTGTTGTATCTCTGGCTATGTCTGAATTGGTACATGCATGATTAGTCGTTGGTAACCGTGAAAGCCATTGCCGTTGTATCCATAGCTGTGTCTGAATTGGTAGATGTGTTATTAGTCATTGGTAACTGTGAAAGCTGTTGCTGTTGTATCCCTGGCTGTGTCTGAATTGGTACATGCATGATTAGTCATTGGTAACTGTGAAAGCCATTGCTGTTGTATCTCTGGCTGTGTCTGAATTGGTAGAGGTATCATTAGTCGCTGTTTTCTGTGAAAGCCGTTGCTGTTGTATCCCTGGCTGTGACTGAATTGGTAGATGCATGATTAGTCGTTGGTAACTGTGAAAGACCTTACTGTTGTATCCCTGGCTGTGTCTGAATTGGTAGATGTATTATTAGTTGTTTGTAACTGTGAAATACATTTCTGTTGTTTCCCTGGCTGTGTCTATTTTGGTAGATGTATTATTAGTCGTTGGTAACTGTGAAAGCCATTGCTGTTGTTTCCCTGGCTGTGTCTGAATTGGTAGATGTGTTATTAGTCGTTGGTAACTGTTAAAGCCGATGCTGTTTGTATCCCTGGCTGTGTCTGAATTGGTAGATGCATGATTAATCGTTGGTAACTGTGAAAGCCGATGAGGTTGAATCCCTGGCTGTGTCTGAATTGGTAGATGTGTTATTAGTCGTTGGTAACTGTGAAAGCCGATGAGGTTGAATCCCTGGCTGTGTCTGAATTGGTAGATGTGTTATTAGTCGTTGGTAACTGTGAAAGCCGATGAGGTTGAATCCCTGGCTGTGTCTGAATTGGTAGATGTGTTATTAGTCGTTGGTAATTGTGAAAGCCGATGAGGTTGAATCCCTGGCTGTGTCTGAATTGGTAGATCTTTAAACCTGCTAGAAACCAGCCATTTACTCTGTAGTGATGGTGGAAACATAATGGTCAAGAACATTGCACCAGTAATAACATGGTTAGCATCTTTAAACCTGCTAGAAACCAGCCACTTACTCTGTAGTGATAGTGGAAACATAATGGTCAAGAACGTTGCACCAGTAATAACATGGTTAGCATCTTTAAACCTGCTAGAAATCAGCCATTTACTCTGTAGTGATCGTGGAAACATAATGGTCAAGAACATTGCACCAGTAATAACATGGTTAGCATCTTTAAACCTGCTAGAAACCAGCCATTTACTCTGTAGTGATGGTGGAAACATAATGGTCAAGAACGTTGCACCAGTAATAACATGGTTAGCATCTTTAAACCTGCTAGAAACCAGCCATTTACTCTGTAGTGATGGTGGAAACATAATGGTCAAGAACATTGCACCAGTAATAACATGGTTAGCATCTTTAAACCTGCTAGAAACCAGCCATTTACTCTGTAGTGATGGTGGAAACATAATGGTCAAGAACGTTGCACCAGTAATAACATGGTTAGCATCTTTAAACCTGCTAGAAACCAGCCATTTACTCTGTAGTGATGGTGGAAACATAATGGTCAAGAAAGTTGCACCAGTAATAACATGGTTAGCATCTTTAAACCTGCTGGAAACCAGCCATTTACTCTGTAGTGATGGTGGAAACATAATGGTCAAGAACATTGCACCAGTAATAACATGGTTAGCATCTTTAAACCTGCTAGAAACCAGCCATTTACTCTGTAGTGATGGTGGAAACATAATGGTCAAGAACATTGCACCAGTAATAACATGGTTAGCATCTTTAAACCTGCTAGAAACCAGCCACTTACTCTGTAGTGATAGTGGAAACATAATGGTCAAGAACGTTGCACCAGTAATAACATGGTTAGCATCTTTAAACCTGCTAGAAATCAGCCATTTACTCTGTAGTGATCGTGGAAACATAATGGTCAAGAACATTGCACCAGTAATAACATGGTTAGCATCTTTAAACCTGCTAGAAACCAGCCATTTACTCTGTAGTGATGGTGGAAACATAATGGTCAAGAACGTTGCACCAGTAATAACATGGTTAGCATCTTTAAACCTGCTAGAAACCAGCCATTTACTCTGTAGTGATGGTGGAAACATAATGGTCAAGAACATTGCACCAGTAATAACATGGTTAGCATCTTTAAACCTGCTAGAAACCAGCCATTTACTCTGTAGTGATGGTGGAAACATAATGGTCAAGAACGTTGCACCAGTAATAACATGGTTAGCATCTTTAAACCTGCTAGAAACCAGCCATTTACTCTGTAGTGATGGTGGAAACATAATGGTCAAGAAAGTTGCACCAGTAATAACATGGTTAGCATCTTTAAACCTGCTGGAAACCAGCCATTTACTCTGTAGTGATGGTGGAAACATAATGGTCAAGAACATTGCACCAGTAATAACATGGTTAGCATCTTTAAACCTGCTAGAAACCAGCCATTTACTCTGTAGTGATGGTGGAAACATAATGGTCAAGAACATTGCACCAGTAATAACATGGTTAGCATCTTTAAACCTGCTAGAAACCAGCCATTTACTCTGTAGTGATGGTGGAAACATAATGGTCAAGAACATTGCACCAGTAATAACATGGTTAGCATCTTTAAACCTGCTAGAAACCAGCCATTTACACTGTAGTGATGGTGGAAACATAATGGTCAAGAACATTGCACCAGTAATAACATGGTTAGCATCTGTAAACCTGCTAGAAACCAGCCATTTACTCTGTAGTGATGGTGGAAACATAATGGTCAAGAACGTTGCACCAGTAATAACATGGTTAGCATCTTTAAACCTGCTAGAAACCAGCCATTTACTCTGTAGTGATGGTGGAAACATAATGGTCAAGAACGTTGCACCAGTAATAACATGGTTAGCATCTTTAAACCTGCTAGAAACCAGCCATTTACTCTGTAGTGATGGTGGAAACATAATGGTCAAGAACATTGCACCAGTAATAACATGGTTAGCATCTTTAAACCTGCTAGAAACCAGCCATTTACTCTGTAGTGATGGTGGAAACATTATGGTAATGAATCTGAGCCAAATGTATTGCCTATGTCATCACAACAAATATTATTGGGTGATTTTTTTTCTAGGTTGCACAGCAAGATATTTACGAGTAATTTAGAGCAGACCGAAGTCGCCTGTCAACTTGAGTTAGCTAACTATCTAGCAAACATTAGCCAGCCAGCTAGCTAGGTAAGCTAAGAAAACATGCATTAATTCAACTTTGCCTAGCAATAAAGTGACTTATTAACAAGTCAATGTAAACAAGTCTACAACCCAGATGCCACTGAGAATATTCTTCCACTTCACAGCCACTTCAAGAAGTTATTTACTAAAATATTTTCTTAAATAGTTTAAATAGTCTGAGCTTCATGTGTCTCGCCTGGCAGCATGAGGTTGGCCCTTGAAATGTATAATTTGAATATACAGTAGGTACAGTGGGGCAAAACAGTATTTAGTCAGCCACCAATTGTGCAAGTTCTCCCACTTAAAAATATGAGAGAGGCCTGTAATTTTCATCATAGGTACACTTCAACTATGACAGACAAAATGAGAAGAAAAAATCCAGAAAATCACATTGTAGGATTTTTTATGAATTTATTTGCAAATTATGGTGGAAAATAAGTATTTGGTCACCTACAAACAAGCAAGATTTCTGGATATCACAGACCTGTAAATTCTTCTTTAAGAGGCTCCTCTGTCCTCCACTCGTTACCTGTATTAATAGCACCTGTTTGAACTTGTTATCAGTATAAATGACACCTGTCCACAACCTCAAACAGTCACACTCCAAACTCCACTATGGCCAAGACCAAAGAGCTGTCAAAGGACACCAGAAACAAAAATGGAGACCTGCACCAGGCTGGGAAGACTGAATCTGCAATAGGTAAGCAGCTTGGTTTGAAGAAATCAACTGTGGGAGCAATTATTAGGAAATGGAAGACATACAAGACCACTGATAATCTCCCTCGATCTGGGGCTCCACGCAGGATCTCACCCCGTGGGGTAAAAAATGATCACAAGAACAGTGAGCAAAAATCGCAGAACCACACGGGGGGACCTAGTGAATGACCTGCAGAGACCTGGGACCAAAGTAACAAAGCCTACCATCAGTAACACACTACGCCGCCAGGGACTCAAATCCTGCAGTGCCAGACATGTCCCCCTGCTTAAGCCAGTACATGTCCAGGCCCGTCTGAAGTTTGCCCGAGAGCATTTGGATGATCCAGAAGAAGATTGGGAGAATGTCATATGGTCAGATGAAACCAAAATATAACTTTTTGGTAAAAACTCAACTCGTCGTGTTTGGAGGACAAAGAATGCTGAGTTGCATCCAAAGAACACCATACCTACTGTGAAGCGTGGGGGTGGAAACATCATGCTTTGGGGCTGTTTTTCTGCAAAGGGACCAGGACGACCGATCTGTGTAAAGGAAAGAATGAATGGGGCCATGTAAGTGAGATTTTGAGTGAAAACCTCGTTCCATCAGCAAGGGCATTGAAGATGAAACGTGGCTGGGTCTTTCAGCATGACAATGATCCCAAACACACCGCCCGGGCAATGAAGGAGTGGCTTCGTAAGAAGCATTTCAAGGTCCTGGAGTGGCCTAGCCAGTCTCCAGATCTCAACCCCATAGAAAATCTTTGAAGGGAGTTGAAAGTCTGTGTAGCCCAGCAACAGCCCCAAAACATCACTGCTCTAGAGGAGATCTGCGTGGAGGAATGGGACAAAATACCAGCAACAGTGTGTGAAAACCTTGTGAAGACTTACTGAAAACGTTTGACCTCTGTCATTGCCAACAAAGGGTATATAACAAAGTATTGAGATAAACTTTTGTTATTGACCAAATACTTATTTTCCACCATAATTTGCAAATAAATTCATTAAAAATCCTACAATGTGATTTTCTGGATTTTTTTTCTCTTTTTGTCTGTCATAGTTGAAGTGTACCTATGATGAAAATTACAGGCCTCATCTTTTTAAGTGGGAGAACTTGCACAATTGGTGGCTGACTAAATACTTTTTTGCCCCACTGTATGAGCTACTACTGTAAGGAAATACTGTATGTTAAAGTCATTATTACAGTAGGCTTCCAATTACAGTTAAACTGTAATTTTCAGCATTATACCCATAATACAGTGCTATCTATGGCATTAATGCTGTAAACCACATCTACTGTACTTTACTGCGCGTTATACAGTGTTTTACTGACATTACAGAAAAGTCTTACAGTGCACGCACAAACACACACACACACACACACTCACACACACACACACACACACACACACACACACACACACACACACACACACACACACACACACACACACACACACACACACACACACACACACAAAACCCACCCACCAGCACCAGTACTTCAGGGCTCAACCCTAAAGTGCTATCCACCCACACATGTACATTAACCTGATTTATTTGGCAAGATTTTCCCCAATAACAATCACATCAACGAGTGATTTACCTTATTGTTCCGAGGTACATGTTAAGTTTCGACTCAAGTTAGTTATTTGGATGGGGAGTCTTTTTAAAATGTGTGTACACCGATATTCTGTGTGCATGTTAGTGTGTGTGTGTGTGTGTGTGAAAGTGCCTGTTTGTTGTTTTACTGCCATGGCTTATTTCAGCCCTGAGCACCCCTCATCAGAAGGTTTAGGGGGAAACAATATCCAAAGTGGGTTCTCATCTCTCTCGGTGGATCCCCTCTAGCCCCAGAGTGTTACCAAAAATGGGAAGCCATTAGCTCCTCACACTCATCTGGTTCCAATCTTAGCCCAGTTGAGCTTTATTGCTAACACTAACCCACAGACCAGACTAGAGACACACTCCTCTATCTTTCGGTCTCGCTCTGTGTCGGTCTGACGGTCGTTCGGTCTGTCTGGCAGTCTGTCTGGCGGTCGGTCTGGCGGTCTGGCGTGCTGTCATGCAGTCTGTCTGTTTGTCCAACTGTCTCTGTCTGTCTCTCTCTCTTTCCATCTACCTCACTGTCTACATTTCTCTTCCCCCCCTTCTCATTCTATTAGTCTCGCTCTCCCCACCTCTGTCTCTCTCTTTTACCCCTCTCCTACTCCCTCTCTCTCTTCCCCCCCTTCTCATTCTATTAGTCTCGCTCTCCCCACCTCTGTCTCTCTCTTTTACCCCTCTCCTACTCCCTCTCTCTCTTCCCCCCCCTTCTCATTCTATTAGTCTCGCTCTCCCCACCTCTGTCTCTCTCTTTTACCCCTCTCCTACTCCCTCTCTCTCTTCCCCCCCCTTCTCATTCTATTAGTCTCGCTCTCCCCACCTCTGTCTCTCTCTTTTACCCCTCTCCTACTCCCTCTCTCTCTTCCCCCCCTTCTCATTCTATTAGTCTCGCTCTCCCCACCTCTGTCTCTCTCTTTTACCCCTCTCCTACTCCCTCTCTCTCTTCCCCCCCCTTCTCATTCTATTAGTCTCGCTCTCCCCACCTCTGTCTCTCTCTTTTACCCCTCTCCTACTCCCTCTCTCTCTTCCTTCCCCTTCTTTATAATCCTTCGTGTTATGAAAGGTAGCAGCACCTTTTTCATGCCGAGATTCCACAGGAGGTTTGCATTTGGAAGTCATATCTGAAAAGGTACGTTGTGCCGCGAATCAGAGCCCCATAAAATGAACTTGTATTTCACAGCACAAGGGTTTGATAGAGAGGGACCTGTGTCTGGGGCAAGACTGACCCAGAGTTATTGGGACCATCTGCCCAGAATCTTCATTTACAGTTACACTCCGAGTCCAGTTTCAGAGTTTCAGACCCCCTCCCCACCTGTTGCCAGCCGCTGGCCCTCCTCTAGTTCCCCCTCCCTCTCTCTCTCTCTTTATTTCTTTGAGTGAGTTCTCTCTCTTACAAGCACACATTTTCCATATTCTGTCCACTTCCCTCTGGTTTCTCTCCCTCTCTCTCTGTCTCTCTCTCTCGCTCTCTTGTTCCCCCTCTCTCTCTGTCTGAGGACTGTGTAGTGTGGATATTGAACGTGAGTAACCTGGTTGGTGCTGACAGTGCCTTGTCCAGACACACACACTCACCTCCATTTTGTGTAATAGTGGAGTAGTCAAGAGACTTGAACTGAGAGAGCATACATACTACACTATATGTACATCCCTGCAGATGCATTGATGTAATGCATTGTATTTTGTCGGTGTTATTAACATAAATACTTAAACCGAGAGAGCATACATACTGTACGTACATCTCTGCAGATGCATTGATGTAATGCATTGTATTTTGTCGGTGTTATTAACATAAAGACTTAAACCGAGAGAGCATACATACTGTACGTACATCTCTGCAGATGCATTGATGTAATGCAATGTATTTTGTCGGTGTTATTAACATAAAGACTTAAACCGAGAGAGCATACATACTGTACGTACATCTCTGCAGATGCATTGATGTGATGCATTGTATTTTGTCGGTGTTATTAACTGAATTATCTGGCAGCTGTGACATCTGCTTCCTCTCCATATCTGAAAACTAAATTTGAGAAATGCCTCATGGCTTTGAAATATTAGCATGTTTATTGGCCAACTCTGGTTGACACTGACCAGTACCAGCTTTCAGTTCTGATTGGATATGAGGCTGTTTGTCTGCCTTGAGTTATCGGGGGGGGGGGAAACAATTACCAGAATTCTTTCTCTCTCTCTCTCTATCTCTTTCATAGACTTTACTAACATGGCAAGTTAAATGACTTACATTGTCAAAGTACACTTATAACAACAATGGTTGGACCAACAGCAATAAGGCGTCAAATAATAGTAGTAGTGGACATGGGATTACCATTAACAGCAACTACAACAACAATATTCATGAGAGTAATAATACATTAAAGCAATAGTAGAAGACCAGTCACAAATTGACTGAAAGTCAATGGCATGGTATGAAAGACAAAACAAAAATGCAAATTGTATTGATATTACATTAAACTTTTCATTGGCCAATCCCTCAGGATGAGGACTCATATTTGGCTGCCAAAACTGCACATTTGAGCTTTTCATCCAATAACATATTTTAGTTTCAAATTCTTTGTACTGAAATGATGATTTTGTGAAAGAAAGATTATCTTAAGTATATGTATTTGTCACAGTCTAATATTCAAATGCAGCCCTGTCTCTACCAGGGGAATAGTGAGCACAGCCTGTCCTCTCTGGGCAGCCAGGTTTGTCTGTACCTAGTCAGTGTTTTCCTCAGTTTTCTATCAGTCACATTGGTCTGATAGTTTGCCACCTTGTACTGACGGTTTAGAGCCAAATAGCATAGATTTTAATTTACTTTGATTCTTTGTGGTGTCTTTCCAACATGTGATGTACTGTGTATATTTCTTTGCTTTGTGATAATTTCGTTGGGACAGATTTTCTGAGTACTGTCCTGAGGCTCTATGGGGTGGTTTGGGTTAGTGAACTGAGCCTCAGAACCAGCTGGCTGAGGGGACTCTTCTCTTGTTTCATCTCTTGACGTTGTAGAGCTGTGTGATGAAATGTTTCAAGGTCGCTTATTTTTAGATGGTTGTAAATTTGATGGCTTTAAAAAAATTCAAGTAAGGAGGAGGTATTGGCCCAATTCGGCTCTACATGTGTTTTTTTTAGTTTTTGTTTGTACTTCCAATACAGTCTTGCAAAACTCTGCATGCAGTATTTTGATTGGATGTTTGTCCCATTTGGTACATTCATTATTAGACTGTGGAACCCATACTCCACTGCCATTTTTATAGTAATTTATATGAATTTGGCGCTCTGCATTTTCACTGGCTTTTGGCCAGGTGGGACATATCCCAGAGAGGGTAAAACCTTGTTTTTAAACCACTCCACACATTTCTTCTTAACAAACTATAGTTTTGGCAAGTTGGTTAGGACATATACTTTGTGCATGACACAAGTAATTTTACCAACAATTGTTTACAGACAGATTATTTCACTTATAATTCACTGTATCACAATTCCAGTGGGTCAGAAGTTTACGTACACATTTGAGTCAATTGGAGGTGTACCTGTGGATTAATTTCAAGGATGACCTTCAAACTCAGTGCCTCTTTGCTTGACATCATTGGAAAATCAAAGGAAATCAGCCAAGACCTCAGAAGTAAAAATTGGAGATCTCCACAAGTCTGGTTCATCCTTGGGAGTAAAGTCCGAATGTCTGAAGGTACCACGTTCATCTGTACAAACAATAGTACGCAAGTATAAATACCATGGGACCATGCAGCCGTCATACCGCTCAGGAAGGAGACGCGTTCTGTCTCCTAGAGATGAACGCGAAAAGTGCAAATTAATCCCAGAACAACAGCAAAGGACCTTGTGAAGATGCTGGAGGAAACAGGTGGAAATGTATCTATATCCACAGTAAAATTAGTCCTATATCGACATAACCTGAAAGGACCCTCAGCAAGGAAGAAGCCACTGCTCAAAAACTGCCATAAAAAAGCCAGACTATGGTTTGCAACTGACATGGGGACAAAGATTGTACTTTTGGAGAAATGTTCTCTGGTCTGATGAAACAAAAATAGAACTGTTTGGCCATAATGACCATCGTTATGTTTGGAGGAAAAAGAGGGAAGCTTGCAAGCCGAAGAACACCATCCCAAGCGTGAAGTACGGGGGTGGTATCATCATGTTGTGGGGGTGCTTTGCTGCAGGAGGGACTGGTGCACTTCATATAATAGATGGCCTCATGAGGAAGGACAATTATGTGGATATATATTGAAGCAACATCTCAAGACATCAGTCAGGAAGTCAAAGCTTGGTCGTATTTGAGTCTTCCAAATGGACAATGACCCCAAGCATATTTCCAAAGTTGTGGCAAAATGGCTTAAGGACAACAAAGTCAAGGTATTGGAGCGGCCATCACAAGCCCTGACCGCAATCCCATAGAAAATATGTGGTCAGAACTGAAAAAGTGTGGTTGAGCAAGGAGGCCTACAAACCTAACTCAGTTACACCAGCTCTGTCAGGAGGAATGGGCCGAAATTGTGGGAGGCTCGTGGAAAGCTACCTGAAAGGTTTGACCCAAGTTAAACAATTTAAAGGCAATACTACCAAATACTAATTGAGTGCATGTAAACTTCTGACCCACTGGGAATGTGATGAAAGAAATATAATCTTAAATAAATAATTCAACTATTATTATTCTGACATGTCACATTCTTAAAATAAAGTGGTGATCCTAACTGACCAAAGGGAACTTTTACTAGGATTAAATGTCAGGAATTGTGAAAAACTGAGTTTAAATGTATTTGACTGGGGTGTATGTAAACTTCTGACTTCAAAAAATTGTGATCCTGACCACTTTGGATGATCATTATTTGAGTTGTTTTTTAGATTAGCTGTCATAGACAGAACCTATGCAGATGGTAGTTGCTGCTGTAACCCCTCCTTAGTGGGAGACTTCAGTGTTGTGTGGTGAGACCAGATGCTGCATATTGCTGCATATTCTTCTAATGTTTTTTCCAATTCATTCATGTAGAAGTTTAATTGTGTTGGACTTATTGGGCAGCACTGTTTCACTCCCCGTCCCTGAGAGAAGAAGTCTGTTTGCTTGTTGCCAATTTTAACCGCACATTTGTTTTTAGTGTACATGGATTTAATAACATCATATGTTTTCCCTCCAATACCACTTTCTATTAGTTTATAGAAAAAAATACCTTTGTGCCAGAATGAATCAAATGAATCAAATGAATCAAATGAATCAAATGAATCAAATGAATCAAATGAATCAAATGAATCACATGAATCAAATGAATCAAATGAATCAAATGAATCAAATGAATCAAATGCTCTATGAAACATGAGTATATGTTTTCTTTGTTTTGATTTCTTTGTTTGTCAATTAAAGTGTGGAGGTAAATAAATAAATGTGGTCTGTTGTGCGATTATTTAGTAAAAATCCAATCTGGCTTCTACTCAGGACGTTGTGTTCATCAAGGAAATGAAGTAGTCTGCTATTTATGATTCTCCAGGGAATTTTCCCAATTTGATGTTAATGCAAATTCCTATGTAATTATTTGGGTCAAAAGTGTTTTAATTTTTATAGATTGGTGTGATTAAGTCTTGGTTCCAAATATTGGTGAAAATACCTGCAGTGGCGATAATGTTGAAGGGTTTGAGTGTTGTCACGTTCTGACCTTAGTTCTGTTATTATATGTTTGAGAACCATATTTAGGTAGCCTGGTTTCACTTTTGAGTTGTGGGTGTTTATTTTCCGTGTCAGTGTTTGTGCCACACGGGACTGTTTCGTTTGTGTCGTTTATTCACGTTTATTGTTTTGTATTTCAGTGTTCATTTTGATTCAACATTATGGACACTTACCACGCTGCGCATTGGTCCTCCGATCCTTCTCGCTACTCCTCCTCAGAAGAGGAGGACGAAATCCATTACAAGTATAGCCAATTTGAATTTGTGGTCTGTATTTGTTCATTTCATTTCAAATACCATCAGCACCACAGGGCTTTTTTGGTTGTACTGTAGAGTGCATCGTTTTTTCCAATAAATCTTGTTCTGAAATTAAGGTATCAACAGGATTATGATCGTCTTTAACTGCAGATTCAAGGATTTTTAATTTTGCCTTGTATATTTTTTTTCTGGGCTCTTTGTTATATTGCTGTAGAGGTTTGCAAAGTGATTTCTCCACATATCACCATTTTGGACAGTCAATTCCTCACGATGTGGTTTGTTTAATTTATTCATATTTTCCCAGAAAGGGTTCAATTCTATGGATTCAACTACATCAAGCTTATTTTTTATGTGCTGTTCCTTTTTTGTTCTTAGGGTGTGTTTGTATTGCTTCAGTGTTTCCCAATAATGAAGCCATATATTTTGTTGTCTGTTGTTTTTGACTAGATATATTTCTCAATGACTTTCTAAGATTTCTGCAATCATTATCAAACCATTTTTCATTAGCTATTTTTTTGTTTGTTCTTATGCTTCTTTAGATTAGCCAAGGAGGCAAATATATGGTATGTTCCAAACCGCCACATTTACACCTTGTTTCCTCTAGGGGAATGTTTCCCCAGAAGTGATTACATGTTTAGGCTATTAATGGCTTTTTGGTAGATTCCTGTACTGTTTGCACACCATCTAGAGGCCTGTGATGTATCATGTCATGTATTGGGCTGCTTCATGGTTGGGTTCTTCTCAGTTACAGTGCCTTCAGAATGTATTCACACCCCTTGACTGGTGTGTGGGTTCAATTGGTCACTGGCCTACACACAATACACCATAATGTCAAAGTGGAATTATTATTATTAATTTTTTTACAATCTTAATGAAAAACCAAAAGCTGAAATGTCTTGAGTCAATAAGTATTCAACCCCTTTGTTGTGGCAAGCCTAAATAAGTTCACAACAAAAAATGTGCTTAACAAGTCACATAATATGTTGCATGGACTCAAGCTGTGTGCGATAATAATGTTTAACATGATTTTGAATGACTACCTCATCTCTCTACCCCACACATACAATTATCTGTAAGGTCCCTCAGTCAAGTAGTGCATTTCAAACACAGATTCAACCACAAAGACCAGGGAGGTTTCCCAATGCCTCACAAAGAAAAACACCTATTGGTAGATGGGTAAGGAAAGCAGACCTTGATTATCCCTTTGAGCATGGTGAAGTTATTAATTACACTTTGGATGGTGTGTCAATACACCCAGTCACTACAAAGATACAGGCGTCCTTCCTAACTCAGTTGCCGGAGAGGAAGGAAACAACTCAGGGATTTTACTGTGAGGCCAAAGGTGACTTTAAAACAGTTACAGAGTTTAATGGCTGTGATAGGAGACAACTGAGGATGGATCAACAACATTTTAGTTCATCCACAATACTAACCTAAATGACAGAGTGAAAAGAAGGAAACTTGTACAGTTAAACATGCATCCTGTTTGCAACAAGGCACTAAAGTAATACTGCAAAAAAAATGTGACAAAGCAATTAACTTTTTGTCCTGAATACAAAGTATTATGTTTGGGGCAAATCCTATCCAATACATTACTGAGTACCACTCTCCATATTATCAAGCATAGTGGTGGCTGCATCATGTTAGGGGTATGCTTGTAATCACTAAGGACAGGGGAAATGTTCAGGATTTAAAAGAAATGGAATGGAGCTAAGCAAAGGCTAAATCTTGGAGGAAAACCTGTTTCAGTCTGCTTTCAACCAGACACTGGGAGATAAATTCACCTTTCAGCAGGACAATAACCTTAAAGACAAGGTCAAATCTACACAGAAGTTGCTCACCAAGAAGACAGTGACTGTTCCTGAGTGACTACTCTAGCCCAGGACCTCCACATCTGGCAATCTTCTGAGACCTGCCACCCAGACAGCTGAAAGAATATCTGACCAAACTGTCAGAAACCGTATCAGGGAAGCTCATCTGCGTGCTCGTCGTCCTCACCAGGGTCTTGACCTGACGGCAGTTCAGCATCTTAACCGACTTCAGTGTGCAAATGCTCACCTTCGATGGAGAAAGTGTGCTCTTCACAGATGAATCCCTGTTTCAACTGTACCGGGCAGATAGCGTGTATGGCGTTATTTTACCTTTCTTTAACTAGGCAAGTCAGTTAAGAACAAATTCTTATTTTCAATGACGGCCTAGGAACAGTGGGTTGTCTGCATGTTCAGGGGCAGAACAACAGATTTGTACCTTGTCAGCTCAGGGGTTTGAACTTGAAACCTTCCAGTTACTAGTCCAATGCTCTAACCACTAGGCTACCCTGCCACCCCGTTATGTGGGCGAGCAATATGCTGATGTCAACGTTGTGAACAGAGTGCCCCATGGTTGCAGTAGGGTTATTGTATGGGCAGGCATAAGCTATGGTCAATGAACACAATTGCATGTTATCGATGGCAATATGAATGCACAGAGATACCGTGATGATCCTGAGGCCCATTGTCGTGCCATTCATCCACCACCCTTCCATGGCGTGTATACTCACCAGACATGTCACCCATTGAGGATGTTTGGGAGGCTCTGGATCGACATGTACGACAGCTTGTTCCAGTTCCCGCCAATAAGCCATTGAAGAGGAGTGAGACGACATTCCACAAGCCACAATTAACAGCTTGATCAACTTTATGTGAATGAGATCATTGCGCTGCTTGAAGCAAATGGTGGTCACACCAGATACAGACTGATTCTGATCCCCTACTTTAAAAAATAGTATCTATGACTAACAGATGCATTTCTGTATTCCCAGTTATGTGATATCCATGGTTTAGGGCCTAATGTATTTATTGTAAATGACTGATTTCCTGAATATGAACCCAGTAAAATCCTAGAAATTCTTGCATGTTGCTTTTATATCTTTGTCCATTGTACTAAAATCTATGGCAAGACCTGACAATGAGATGGATATCACATGACTGGGAATGGGCTGAGATGGGCTGTCTGTCCCCACCCTGAGATGGGCTGAGATGGGCTGTCTGTTCCCACCCTGAGATGGGCTGTCTGTCTCCACCCTGAGATGGGCTGTCTGTCCCCACCCTGAGATGGGCTGTCTGTTCCCACCCTGAGATGGGCTGTCTGTCCTCCCACCCTGAGATGGGCTGAGATGGGCTGTCTGTTCCCACCCTGAGATGGGCTGTCTGTCTCCACCCTGAGATGGGCTGTCTGTCCCCACCCTGAGATGGGCTGTCTGTTCCCACCCTGAGATGGGCTGTCTGTCCTCCCACCCTGAGATGGGCTGTATGTCCCCACCCTGAGATGGGCTGTCTGTCCCCACCCTGAGATGGGCTGTATGTCCCCACCCTGAGATGGGCTGTCTGTCCCCACCCTGAGATGGGCTGTCTGTCCCCACCCTGAGATGGGCTGTATGTCCCCACCCTGAGATCGGCTGTATGTCCCCACCCTGAGATGGGCTGTCTGTCCCCACCCTGAGATGGGCTGTCTGTCCTCCCACCCTGAGATGGGCTGTCTGTCCCCACCCTGAGATGGGCTGTCTGTTCCCACCCTGAGATGGGCTTTCTGTCCCCACCCTGAGATGGGCTGTCTGTCCCCACCCTGAGATGGGCTGTCTGTCCCCACCCTGAGATGGGGACAGAGATGGCATTGATGATTCATCATGTAGAGGCTGTAGAAAAGCCATATTTAGACAATGTATATATAGTTTAACAGTTCCATTTCTTCCATGCTGTTCATTTAAATAACGTACTATAATTTACCGGTTTCTCAGAGTTGTTTACCACCACTGTATGTTTGATGTGCGCCAATCCAGCGTCCTTCTATCCCCTGCGGTCTGCATTCCATTAACCTCTTTACCACATCTATCCCCGTTACCTCCCCGATCTCTTTCCAGAAAATCAGACTTTGAAATCCCTAAATGAGGTAAGATATTGTTTTTAATGTGTGAAATTTGGGGAGAAACACGGTTTCGCTCTAAGTAGCTCAATTTGGCCTCTGCAAGCCTCTGGATGCTCCGCAATTGTGTCACTTCCTCCGCACGGAGTCTCTGGACCGCGTTACCGGATCAAGCATTTATTGGTTTTTAATGGCAGCCTAATGCTAGTTACAGTACACCTGTGTGTCTGTTACCCTAACGATGCCCCTAACGACGCCCAGGGAGAAAACAGGCCGTAAATCCACAGGGCCCTACCTCAGCCTAACACAGGGCATCAGGAGGGTGTGTGAGAGAGAGTGTGTCTGTTCCCCTAACCCCTAACGACACCCAGGGAGAAAACAGGCCGTAAATCCACAGGGCCCTACCTCAGCCTAACACAGGGCATCAGGAGGGTGTGTGAGAGAGAGTGTGTCTGTTCCCCTAACCCCTAACGACACCCAGGGAGAAAACAGGCCGTAAATCCACAGGGCCCTACCTCAGCATAACACAGGGAATCAGGAGGGTGTGTGAGAGAGAGTGTGTCTGTTCCCCTAACCCCTAACGACACCCAGGGAGAAAACAGGCCGTAAATCCACAGGGCCCTACCTCAGCCTAACACAGGGCATCAGGAGGGTGTGTGAGAGAGAGTGTGTCTGTTCCCCTAACCCCTAACGACACCCAGGGAGAAAACAGGCCGTAAATCCACAGGGCCCTACCTCAGCCTAACACAGGGCATCAGGAGGGTGTGTGAGAGAGAGTGTGTCTGTTCCCCTAACCCCTAACGACACCCAGGGAGAAAACAGGCCGTAAATCCACAGGGCCCTACCTCAGCCTAACACAGGGCATCAGGAGGGTGTGTGAGAGAGAGTGTGTCTGTTCCCCTAACCCCTAACGACACCCAGGGAGAAAACAGGCCGTAAATCCACAGGGCCCTACCTCAGCCTAACACAGGGCATCAGGAGGGTGTGTGAGAGAGAGTGTGTCTGTTCCCCTAACCCCTAACGACACCCAGGGAGAAAACAGGCCGTAAATCCACAGGGCCCTACCTCAGCCTAACACAGGGCATCAGGAGGGTGTGTGCCTGTATGTCTCTATCACCTCCTTTTCATGGGGATGACTTCATTATCTGCATTTCCACACAGATTCCCACGCTCACACCAACACCCCATAAAGAAAACAGAGGACACAAACACACACACACACACAACAAATGGGTTGTGTGGAAAGGGGTTCCAGACACACGTTCTGGGCCCCTGAAAGCTGTCGTTCGTATGGGACACACACACATACAGGGTGTGTGTCCCGTCAACACATCTGTAAACATGACTGGTTAAGCCAAGGCAGAACTTTATGACACTGCCTCGTATTACAGAGGAAAATTAAAGCTTATCAAGGAATGCAGTTGAGTCTCTCCCAAGTCCGCGTGGCACATTTTACATAGAGGAATAGCGTGTGTGCCTGTCTGGCTAAATGTGTGTGTGTGTGTCTGTTTGTTGTCAATGTTTCATACTCTACTTCTCTGATCATTGTCACACCCAATTCAAACATAACTGCAGTACTTGGTGTTGCCTGTTTTATAACCTCAAACATGCCTTCTTTGTGAATGCATGTGTGAGGGGAGTTATTTCAGAAATTCCATGTCTTCTATAGTATCTTCAGCTCATATTAGCCTGTTACAGGGATCGGCTTCAGTTCTGCTGGGTCATATTCATTGGTACACACTGTCTGTTTCAGTCTGTTTTGGTTCCTAATGAACATGACCCTGAAGTGGACCAGACAGGAGTTTGGAATAGGACGTTTTTATGGGTTCGTTCTCCTGACTTCCATATACTCACTTGTCATTGCCATATAAACTACTAATCTCAATAAACTGAATTGAATAGTTTTATAAAAGAACAGCAAACAGCGTGTGTCTGTGTCTGTGTCTGTGTCTGTGTCTGTGTCTGTGTCTGTGTCTGTGTGTCTGTGTGTGTGTGTGTGTGTGTGTGTGTGTGTGTGTGTGTGTGTGTGTGTGTGTGTGTGTGTGTGTGTGTGTGTGTGTGTGTGTGTGTGTGTGTGTGTGTGTGTGTGCAGACATAGCAGGCCAAACAGCTTGGACAGACAATTAAACTATAGCTGCATGAAGATGGCACTCACAGCTTTTCAGCTTGAGGCCGAGAACTGGGTTGGGTTGGTGAA